>NC_056731.1:1052677966-1052772966 GCF_019279795.1 Protopterus annectens | reverse complement strand
GCGGAATGCTGCTCAATGGAAGGCATATACTGTCTGATATACATATTCAGACCAGCCCATAATGCCTGTCTTCATATAATCCAGAAAGGTATGTGTCAGGTCATTTACACCCACATGGAATGTAATCAAATCATATTGGTACCTGTGGTGCAATGCCTTGAGTACATATGTAACTTCATGAAGCCTAGCTCCAGATGTGTGACTGACCTTAATCTTTTCCTGGTCCAGTCTGATGAGGGGGGCATCTACATATCATACAATGGAGTCTCCTATGACAAGAGTCCTGGGTAAATTGTTTGTTTGCCTCATGGGCCTTGTTTGTTTTCAGGGGTCCATTTGGTGTAGGTGCATTTGTGATGTTTCATGTTGCTTTTGGTGTATACTTTAGAAATTGCTGGGTATAGACATTGATACTTCCAGACTCTTTGAGGTTTGGGAGATTGATTTTTAGTGCCTCAGCATAAGACAGTCTATGTGTGTGTGGACTTTGAGTGGTGGACATACTGTGGGTGTTCTTGACTGCCTTGTTTTATGTGAGATTTTTGCCTTCAAGGAAATTATGCATGTACATCTCTTGCATTTAGTGCTGGTTTCTTTAAGTATTAAGAGGTTCTCATATAATAACAAGGTAATTTTTACATTGTCTCAGGATGCCCATATCTACCAAGCTGGCTGTGGAAACATTTGAAAATTGCATATTCATAGTTAGCTGGACCTTACAGTTGTCACTGAGGATGGCAACAAGTTCATAACTGGTTCAAATGAGAACTTAAATTATACTATGAACAATTATCTTATTTGATTGCTATTGGGCACAACTATTTGATTTCAAGGACAATGAATCTTAATGAATTAAATAATGCAATATGTCTTTAGACAGTCTCAAGAAAATATTTCTTCTAAGCAACCTCCACACTACTTTCAAAGAATATACAAATACTAATCCATAGCCTTCCTGGTGACATTATTTATGACTTCAACTGCTTCAATAGCAAATTTGCCTGTATAAGGCTGAGTAATCAATTCATTAGGTAAGTTTGAGAAGTAGCAGTTTCATATCTAATGATCCAACATCCCAAATGGATTCTCACTTTGATCAGTATGAATAGGTAATTTGATTTAATTATGTGACTTCCACAATTTCTGGGACATTGTAAATGACTGGCTAGATTTAGAGGGCCAAACGTGCAAGGGGTAGCCGTGGTGGTGCAATAGTTAGCATTGCTGCCTCACAGCAGGAGGTTCTCTGCTTTGATTCTCAGCTGGGGTGCTTTCTGTGTGGAGTCTGCATGTCCTCTCTGTGGTCACGTGGGTTTCCTCCGGGTACTCCAGTTTCCACCCACATTCCAAAGATATGCAGTAGGACTGGACACTCTAAATTGGCCATAGATGAGAGTGTGTGTATATTAGTGAGTGGTGTGAATGAACTACCACAGCAGGGCTAGCCACCCAGTGGTGTAAACCTTAGTGTGAAATGATTTTCACTACAGAAGTGACAACCCAACCCTATGTGCAAAAATGGAAAAGGGGTTGAGGATGGATGGAAACTTGCAATGTCATCTGCCTGTATTTCTTAAAAAGACTCATTTCAACAGTGGAGACAGATTGCTTCAAGAGTGACTGAGCTTACTGGGTCTCATTCCATCATCACAGAACCGTATTGATATGCTTAGCAAATTCTACAGGGAAAGAATATGCACCGAAAAAACATTGAGCTTGCAGACATAATTCACTTCATAACAATCATCTTTGTGTGTAATAAATACTCAGTTTTTCCCTGCATTAAAATATAAGACCATTCTTTTAATAAAACACACACACAAAAAGTGCCAGCATTCAACCTTGATTGATATATCCTCATAGAGCCTTTATTTTAAACTTTTGATTGCTTTGAAACATATCTTTACAACAGTCAAAGCTTTAATTTATTCCAATCATCCAGCAGCAAGTAATAATGCCTTCTTTCCAATAAGGATAACTATGGTAATAGTAAAAACATCTAAAAAGTGCACCATTTCTCTACTGTAAAGATCCCTTTGAAAGAGAAAGAGAATGTCATACCTGTACAAGAAAATGTGACTTTTGTTTTGCTATTCCAGTACTTACTGAATGAAATTAACTTTGTTAGTATTGCTCCATATCTAACATGTAGAGGTCCTGAATTTTGGCATTATGAATTTGAGAGACATATGTTGACAGTATGGCAAGTAATATAGAGGATTAATGCAATGTGCTATTAATGGTCTGCTTCCTGTTGGCCAAGGTTTGAATCCCCTCAACATCCATTTGACTGCTTTGTAACTCTGAGCATGATGCATAAACAGTGTACTAGATCATTTGTGAACCATGGTAGGCTCCACGGGTATATATTACCAAATTGATGTGGCAGAAATCCAAACACTGTTTCATGAACACATATGTGTCGAACTCCCAGGTAACCGAATGGCCAGATCACTGATTTTTTTTTTCCTAGGGGGAAAAAAATCAGTAGGCCACCTAGATATGACATACCAGTACAAATATTATAAAGGGAGGGAGGCTTCATCCCCCACACACCCCAAAATAAATATACTAACTCCAAGATCGCATTACAGTGGGGAGAAGGTAAATTAACAGGGACAGCCAACAGATTTTTTTCCCTAGGAGAAAAATCAGTGATCTGGCTCTTCAGTTGCCTGGAAGTTCAACACATATGTGTTGATGAATTGGTGTTCAGCTTTCTGCCACATCAATTTGATAATATAGACCCGTCTCCTCAGTGGTTTCCTGGATTGGTTGTCTAATAGCTACCTATGATATCCTTTTTTTCCAATTCCTGACTAGAGTGGTCCAGTTTAAGCTACAATTTCACTGCATTGTATAAGATTTGTATTTTATTAAGCATTTAGAGTAGTTCATTTAAACAGAGTTAATTTAATTCCACCATATTGCTGACTGCTATTTAGAGGGTGACTTTGCAATTGGTCCAGTGATGAACAGGCATATATTTAGCTCTATATACTAAGTTCAGGATGAATAGCTCATATCTTATACTTTCTGATGTAAATTTGCTTTTACGCTGCCTTTTCTAGATAGTAATTCTATCCCTAACCTTTATTAGCAATTCCTTGATCCATGTCCTGTTATTTATTCGGAATTGTCACTGTTACTAAATTATACTGAGCTGACTTCACTTGAAGTAACATTTTGTTTTAATTCAACACTATTTAAACAAGTAACATAAAAGTAAATACATAAATTATTGTTTGGAGAAGACGATCCACCCCTCAACATACAATTTGATCTTGTGCCTCAAAAGTATTTTCAAAAACCTGGAATGCCTTCATGTCTGTCTTACTCACTGGCAGTAGTGGTGACTACAGGATGCATTGTGTTAATGCAGTTCAGATGATGCTGTGCATCAAATGCAGAAGCCTTTCTATAGTGCTGACTAACTGCATGACTGTCATGCTTACTAGTTCATATGTTATAACTAGGCTAAAGACCACAGGGGCCTCTTTAAGCCTAGCCATGCATCCCACATATATCTAATAAGCTTTGATACCCTAGTGTTATTTTAAGGGGTATGTATAGGCTTGGGCATGGGTGGTCAAGAATTTACAAGTTGCATCTGTCTACAAGAGACATGGGTACCAGACCATTGGAAAATACTGATTCCTCATCCACTGGTCCAAGTTATGCCTGAAATGTATTTGAAAAGAATGGTGCTCAACATGAATTGGAAGCTTGTTCCAGAGGATTGGTAGTTCCTGAAGCCCATACCCACCCCTTCAATATGTCCTATTTATGTTGGAGACTAAGATTAAGTCTCTGAATTGGGTCATTCAGATGCAGTTCATTTTGCAAATGTGCAAAAGATCCATCAGACTGAGATCAGAGGATGATTGTAAGCTAGGCATAGATCACATCTCAGCGGTCTTTAGGAGATAAAGTACAAGGAATAGGGCTTTGAGGTGGCATACGTAGGATATGTTGTTTACTTCCTGTATTCTTTTTGTGAGGAACCTCTGTGGATGCTAAATTTATTGCATATGTCTAGTCAGGGACATACTGATGGGGGAAATGTTGCTAAAAGGCTGGTCTACTGAGAACTTTGTACAAAGGAATAATGACATCCTTGAACCTAGATGCCTTATCCTTGCTTATAAAATGCACAACATAGAATGATTTCATACCTCCATAAATGCATACTGTAATGGTTAAATGTCAGGTTATTAACTACATATGTTCCCAAATCCCTGAACACTGGGTCTAATCTTTGGGGTGTGTTATCAATGTGGTAGTTTCTATGGGTAGCCATCTACACAAAGGATACAATTATGCATTTCTTGACATTGTATTTTTCAATTGTAGGACTTGCACCAGTTATTAGTCTGTCTCAGGTCTTCCTAGAGGGTATTTGTGTCTTTTTTGGATTATCTGACTGCAAATAATTTGTCATCATCTGAAAACTCAGTTAGTCAGAGGTCCTTGACATCGCCCTTGACTAAAGAGAAGTAGATGCCAAAAGGGACTGGTTACAGCATTGAGCTTTAAGGGGTTTTATTAGTGATTGGCCATTTTCTGGAGGTAGACTCCCCTATCCTAACTTATTTGGTCCTATCTATGAGCCAGCTGGCTCTCCAGTGGATGACAAAGGGGTTTATACCTAATTTCATGAGTTTGTCTGCAATACCCAAGTATCCACTATAAAATGTTATTTCTAGTTACAGGATAACCTGTTTAGTTAGTGCAACTAAGTAGTTTGTTACGGACTTGGACAAAACGGCTACAGTAAACAATTCCTAAAATTGAAGCAATTGTTTCACCACTGTGGGCTGATCACATGTAACTGAGGATTCTTCAGCAGTTTTCAGAGTTCCACTGCTACTTTAACACTTCATGTTAGGGCGAGAAGTATTTTAATTGTAAAGCAGTGCTGCAAATGAGTCAGTTTATCTTGTCAGCCACATATTAACACATTCTGCAAGCTTCTTACCTGATAGTGCAAATAGCACTTGTAAGTTCCCCAAAAGGTTTGAGTGCATTACAACATTTACTATTAACAGGTTAAAATTATGTAGCCCATGAGACAGGATGTGTCTTGAATTATTTATTCTTAATAAACCTTGTAGCTAAACTTCAAATTGCATGTGGACTGCATCTGAGATTAGAAAATATATAGTTGTGATTAAAGGAGTCAGTAGCTGAGTTCTTTTAAGTTTTAGAAATAAATGGTATGCATGACTCTGAATGAGAGCTATGGGTATGACTGTCATTAATAACACTGATAGTGAACTAATATCCCCATTTCTCCATCCCTGGGATTTTGTTTGATTGTTTGTTTTGTTTAAATAATAAGTTAGGAGCAGCTGAAAATTATGAACTTTGTGATAATTTGAATCACAGCTTCATTTTAAGCATGTATTAAAGTCAATGTTGAGATATTTCTCAATAAAATTCTATTCCTTTTTTTTATTTGTGATTTGTTAGATGCCATTCAATGTATTAACCAAGATTCTTTTTTAGATACCTGTATTTCAAATGTATGACTCACATGATGCAGCAGAGAAAGAAAGTGGAAAACCTAAAACCTAAAAAAAAAAAATTCCTGAATGCCTAAACGTGAATTAAGGAAAGATTATTTTATATGCAAGTGATAAACATAAAATTGACAAACAGTATGACTGAGTAAATTCTTACATAACATATACTTGGGTGAGCAATGTTAATATTATATGATGGAATGCTTAATGTAAGTGAAAACTGACAAAATCAACAAATAATATAAAGCTTTTCTATTTCTATTTGCTTCAGCACAGTTTGCTACTCAGTTGCGGCCGCATTAACTCCCTCTCTCTTTTATTTTTAACTATTTTAGTATTTCATTATTACATTTATTTCATGCTTATACACTGTGACTGTTTTAGTATATTTTACAATGCTTTTATTTTTTTAATTCTGGCATGATATGTAGCTATTTTTTTCTCTTGAAACGTGGAAATGAGAGGAGACAGGCCCAAAGTATAATATAATTTATTTCACAGAGCTGCAGTTATTTTAATTTGGAAGCAAGGGAAATAAAACATAGGTAAAATGATCCAAGGCTACAGTGAGTAACTAACATTTAAATGTATTGAACTGGTAAATACTTCAAGATGGTCTGTCATTTTTTTTCTCATAAAACAAGGCAAATATTTGTTTCCTCACTAAGTATCTATTAGGGATACAGTGGCAGATGAGTATGAGAATAAACTGTATCAACAATTATCACATAGCTAGGCAAGTTCCCATTTCAATGTTTCTGATGGGTGGTTTTCCTTAAAGTTTATCATTTTTCTTCAAGTCGTAATCCACTCAATTGTATAATAATAACTAATGTGATTTAATGCAGGATTTATAATATCATAGGAGGTTACTAGGATAATGGCCATGGCCTGGGGCCCTTACAAGCCTAGCCAAGAGTTTATCCCCAAAAAAGAAACCTCAGTCAACACCTGCCACTTCTGTCAATGAGAGACAAAGGTGGAACCCCTGGACAAATTTGCGGTTTCTCATCCACTCATCAAGGTTGCACTTGAAGAGGGTCAGTGAGGTACCCTGTTTGACATGTATGAGAAGTCTATTCTAGAGATGGGACAGCTTCTGGGAGACAAACCTGTCTCTCCAGCAGGTTTTGTTGATGTTGCATATTACTATTGAGTGGGTAATGAGTGAGGAGTTAGACTTCCAGATATGGAGCATCTCTAGTATGGCAGGATCTGATATTGCCTTGTAAGTGAGATACAGATCACCTCTGAGCAATCGGTATGATACCGAGTAAAGTGATAGTAATTTCAGCCTGTTCGCATATGACAGGTGTTGGAGGCCATGTTTTCTCTTTGTGAGGGATTTCTGTGGCCTTTCCAGTTGGTGCAGGTGTTTGGAAAGGTACATACCAAATAGGGCATTATACTCCATTATAGGTCTAATAAGGGAGGAGTACAGAGAGGTAATAACCTCTTTTTTTCTGAGCGCAATCCCTTTACTTATGAACCAAGTAAAAGGCTTTTCTGACCACTGCTGCCACATGATGGTCGAATGTGAGATTGTTGTCAACCTGAGTACCTAGGTCTCTCACACAGGTTGTATGCTTAAGGGGTTGCCTTTGATGTGGTAATCAATAGGGGCCATGTATTTGCCAAATGGTACGATAATACTTTTTTTGCATTTAACTTAAGGCCATGACTTTGGCACTAGTTATTTGTTTCTGTGAGACTGTCTTGCAGTATGTTAACATAATTTGGGGAGTCAATGACAGCACCCAACTTACAGTCATCTGCAAACTTGGTAAGCCACAAGCCCTTTGTCATTGCCTGGAACTCTAGATGCCAAACAGTAGGGGTCCCAGGAAAGCTCCCTGGGGAACACCACTAGTCGCAGGTCTGCAGTCAAAGGTGGTGGTGCCTGTTTTGACCTTGTGGGTCCTATCTGTGAGCTAGTTGGCCGCCCATATGATGAGATAGGGATTAACACCTAGTTGTGTTAGCTTTTCAATGATGCCCAAGTCAGAAATTGTGTCAAAGGTCTTGGCCAGGTCAAGATAAGGTGTATGTACTGACTTTCCCTCATCCAGGGCCTTGGTGACAGTCTCAAAGAAGTCAGCTAGGTTCAATAGGCAAGATCTGCCCCTAACGAATGTGAATTGAGTGGGCTCAATGCTTGGAGATTGCCTATGTCCTTGCTTATGAGATCCATAATAATTCACTCCATGGCTTTACGGATCAGACTTGTCAAGTTAATGGGGCGATAGTTTCCCCATTAAGTAGTGGCACCACCTTTGTGCAAGGAGATGACAATGGCAGTTCTCCACTCTGCTGGAATGAAGCCTGTAATTAGTCTGTGGTTGAATAGGGTACTCAATGGTGAAGCTTCTTTTTGCTGGAGTTGGTGCAGAATACAGCCTGGGATACTATCAGATCCCATGGAAGCTGTGTTCTTTGCCTTGGATAGGGCCTTTAACACTTGATCTATGGAGATGTGAGGTGTGGGACAAGTATCGTGGATGTCAACTGGGCCTTTGGGGGGGAAATAAGAGGATAAAGTTTGTGTTGAACCTATCAGCTAGCAGGTTGGCTATGTCAGCAGGATCAATGTAAGTGGTACCATTAAGTACTAGTTTGTAACAAACTCAGGCTTTGCCATGGAGGTTTCTAATGTAACTGAAGAAGGACTTGCGGTTTCCCTTTGATTCAGAGGTTAGTTAAAACTCATAATTGGTTTTGGAGCTTTTCACTAGTGATCTAATTTACTTGTTGAGGAGGAGGAGGGAGTTTTCCAATTTGGCATTTGTTCCTTTTTACCCTTGAACAACAGTTTCTTCCTTTTGTTCTAAAGCCTGTTGATAGAGGATGTCCACCAGAAAGGTCTGTGTTTCCGTGAGGAGCAGGTTTTAGTTCTGTTGGGTATGGCTGAGTCCATGCAGTTGTACAGGTGCTTGTATACTGCATTGGTGTGCTGTTCAGCATAGTTGTTTGCATCATCTGAGGGCGGCGGTGGTGTGAAGCTGCTGATACCTTCCCTTAGGAGTTTGTAGTCAGCTTTTGAGAAGTTTTTTAGCTTGGTTACAGCTGGTGAGGGGTTGGGTGGGATAGAAACTTCGAGACAGACCGATGATCTGATCTCACTAGGGAAGAACATACTATGGGAGTGGTGCAGCAGTCGCCATGTTGGTGAGAACCAAGTCCAGTATGTTATCTCCCCTTGTGGGGAATGAGACCAGCTGGTCTAGTACATTAGAAATGTTGAAGTCAAGGAATAGTTGGGTGAGTGCATTAGTGCAGCTATAGTTCACCCAGTCTATGGTGGGGTAGTCACAAAGGATCAGGGTGTTAGGGAGTACCTTGATCTAGTCTAGTAGGTCCAGGTAGGAGGAGTGAGTGTCCTGAGACATGGAGGGGGGTTTATAGCTGGCTATAACTTGAATGGGTGTCTTGCTAACTGTCAGATGCACCTGGAGTAATTCCAGTGTGTCATGCTGGTAAACCAGACTGGAAGTGTGCCTGTCCTTAATGAAGATAGAGACTCCACCACCCTTAGTCTTTCTGACCTCTTTTTGGAGTTGGAAGATCTGAAATGAGGTGTAGCCTCTCACTACTGTAGACATGTAATGGCTAATGGCTAGACTACTGTCTATGTGTGTCCCCATGACCCCGACTACTGGGTCAACTCTTAGGGATGTGTTCTCAATATGATAGTTACTAAGAGTGGATGACTTCCCAAAGAATACTATTATGCATTTCTTGGCATTTAGTTTTAGTCCATGGCTCTAACACCAGCTGTTTGTTTGTATCAGCCTTTCCTGCAGAACATTTGTGTCGGTGGGGATTCATTGACAGCTCCTAATTTGCAATCATCTGCGAATTTTGTCATCCAGAAGCCACTGATACAGGCCTTGGCTTCAGAGAAGTAAACGCCAAAAAGGAATGGTCCCCAGACTGATGCCCGAGGGACTCCACATGTGACTTGCCTCTTGTAGAGGTGGACTCCCCAATTCTAGCTTCCTGGGTCACGTCTGTGAGTCAGCTGTCTATTCACCAGGTGACATAATATTTTCTACCTAACTTCTTGAGTTTGTCAACAGTGCCTGAGTGCAATATTGTGTTAAGTGCCTTGACTAGGTCAATGTATGCAGTGTGAACCATTTTGTCCTCATCCATTGCTTTGGTGACCTACTCAAAGAAGTCCTCCAGGTTGAGTAGGCATGACCTGCCCTTGATGAAACCAAATTGGGTCCAGTGTCTGGAGATTTCCTATATCATTACTGATCATTTCCATGATAATTCTTTCCATGGCTTTGCATATGAGACTAGTGAGACTTATGGGTATGTAGTTTACAGGGTTTGTAGATGGCCCACCTTTGTACAGAGAGATGACTGTTGCTGTTCTTAATTTATGAGACATGAAGCCTGTTTAGAGACTACAGTTAAGTATCAATTCCAGAGGGCCTGATAGGTCATATTTCATGCTATTTAGAAGGCATCCTGGGATATTGTCTGTGCCCTCTGATGCAGTGTTCTTGGCCTTAGAGCATTAAGATCCTGTTCCCTACTGATAACGGGGGAGTTATATCTGATGTTATTTCCTGAGGGAAGGATGAAGGGAGACAGAGAGAGAGAGAGAGAGGGGGGGGGGGGGTAAAGCTGCAGCAGACTTTGTTAGCCAGTAGGTTTGCTATATCTTCTAGCTCAATATATGTAACTCCATTAACAATGAGCTCTACACACAACTGTGTATTGCCTTTGAGGTTCCAGACATACTGCAGCTAATGAATGCTTTCTGGTTGTCCTTGGCCTGGAAGGCCAAATTTACCTCACGTTTGGCTTTAGTAGACTTTATTTGTCCTCTGGGTTAGTTTTTAGTTTGATGAGAGTGCTTTTATCCTGCTAGGTGCTGAACCTTCTAATTTTTGCCATGATTTTCTTCCTTTTGTTATACAGCCTATTGATGTTGTAATTCCACCAAGGTGGTTTGTTTTTTGAGTGAGTTCCTTACTGCCTCTATGTAGCATTTTAATTAAAATGAGCATTTTGATATATCTCTCACACTACATAACAGGCACCTTGTTAACTCATTACACCCAACTGACGCCTTCACGTGCATCTGCAGTCAGTTCTTACTGATGCCTCTGTGCATCAAATATTGCTTGTTCAAATTTGCATCAATAATTCCAAAACCATGCTATGTACAAGGTTTTAAAAGATTTCATCTTAAAGCTTACACAATGGCAAACTCAACTGCATTAATATTTGATCTCTGTCTAGTGCAGATAAGTAGATATTAACTTGTTTTTATGATATTAATTTATATAGATATAATTTTTACATTTTGCTAAATATCTCAGCAACCAAGTACCACAGGCAGAACTCCTTAGCTTTATATGAAAGCTCTCAGCTAGATGAAATAATATGCTGCCGACAGTATGTGTGTAACTTGAGTGGTTGCTGAGATAGAAGATTCTGGATTCTTTACAAAATATTACAAATGCAATATAACCGTACTTACTATGACTTATAAAATTCAGTTTAAGACCTAGAACTTAAATAATAATACCTCTATAAAAATTGTGTGTGCTGAAGAGTTTGCTATTTATACTTCTTTCATAACCCCCGTGGTTTTAAAGATATAATATTTGTTTGAAATGTGATGACCTAATTTGATTCTGCCAAAAGGCTTAGGCTCCACCCATTAGAAGCATAGCCGGCTTTAGGCACCAGCGATCCCTGCGGTTGCTGGGGGCCCCCTGTTCCTGGGGGGGCCCCCAACCACTGCAAGTTATCGTATCGTGATATTTTGCAATGTCTGTCAAACTAACAAAAGCTAGTATACCAATCTTGTATAAACCAGGTGGGTAATAACTCTTATTTATATCTCCTTTAAAATTCAAAGATTTATCTGGTTATAGTAACAGTGTTTTATCAAGTAACAAGCTTCACAATTCCATTAAATATTTTACCACTGGCATAGTGCCTGTGGCTTAGTTAAACCCTGCTCTGTGGACATTCTCTCCACTAAAAATAACTACATAGTGAGCGTTAGGTACCTGCAATACCTGTGGTTGCAAGGGGGTCCTTAATAATCCTTGACTGCATGGGGCCCTGCGATGGTTAGGAAAAATGTATTAATTACCTGATTATGCTTTTTAACCCGACAAGAGCTGTGGTATGACCCTGCTAGGATAAAGCTGATAATGAACATAAGCAAGATATGCAGTAGAATGATCAGCAGGCTGGAGTTACTGATCTGAGTGCAAACATTGTGTTTTCTATCTTTTAGGGAGTTTTATAAATAATGGTAAAATACCAGATACTACAACTCAAGTTCTTTGCAGAAGAATTCAGCACAATACCAAAAATAATAGACTCCACTGTGATGGACCTTCTGCAAATCCACAAAACAAACAGCACCAGAATAACTCATTCTAAAGACTTAAACCTTGCCTGTGATATACATAGGACCTGCTGGAGAAATAGGGATGTATCTCAGAGACTACCCCGTCTATCGAACAGGCTCCCCATCCATGTGAAGCAGAGTTCCTCCCTAACCCAATTCAAGAGTAACTTGGACAATTGGATGGGAAACCAGAAATTCATCCCTGGTTTGGCACCTATGTCTCTAATGGAGACAGGTAACCTGTAAATGGTTCATCTCCCAAGCCCCTTCTTACACTTATCAAAGGTATCAGAACTCGTCAGAGATTTGGGATACATGGCTAGGCTTAAAAAGTCCCTTGTGGTTGTTAGCCTAGTAAACACCTATGAACCTACCTATGAATATCATATCATAACG
Organism: Protopterus annectens; assembly: GCF_019279795.1. Taxonomy (NCBI): domain Eukaryota; kingdom Metazoa; phylum Chordata; order Ceratodontiformes; family Protopteridae; genus Protopterus; species Protopterus annectens. Next base: position 1,052,760,660 of record NC_056731.1, on the reverse strand, counting down.
TATGAATAAAGGCTCAAAATCAGGAACACATTTTAAATATTACTGTAATTCACTTAAAAAGTTAATAAATAACACCCTTTGCATTAGCATGTATTTTTGTGGACAATAAGAGGTATAAACCTCTGATGCCTGGAATTATTGACTGTCTGTAATCCTGAAGGATTTAGTAGTAGATCAAACTTTTTATGAAGGACAGAGCAAAATTGTGAGCAAAATCAGGAAAGGTCTGTGAAATCAGAGACAGTGACAGGTATGCATTACTCATCACCAAGGTAAATAAAAGTGACTTACCCCTGCTACTGTTTCCCAATTGCTAAACAGCAGTCACTAATCAGGTGTGACAGTACCAGTGTTGCATAATGTATTGCTGCTTAGTGAAATAAGTATATCGCTATGGTTTTTGTGTACATTTGTAAAATATATCTCTGATTTTTATCTCTGCATACACCTAATAATGCCAGGACAAGTAGATTATTCTTCTGAGTATCCGTGAAAAATGTAGCTAACAAGTAATTATATTTCAAAAGTAATGCATAAAATATATCACAAAACATTCAGACACTTCAGTCTTCAAGGAGTCTAGTGGCCCCCACTCCCCAGAATGTATAAATTGATACAGGGGGCTCCCTTAATCATCATTGACTGTGTGAGGTCCCCACAAAAGCTGTTGCTGGTTGGAGAAAAAAATGAGAAGAAATGTATTAATTTTCTGATTATGCTCTTTAACCTGAACAGGGCTGACATTGTTAGGATAAAGCTGATAATGCCCTCTACTCTCAACTGCACCCATTCTAAAATCAGCCATGTTCAGAAGCGTGTGTACAGAAAGCTGCTGTAGATTATGGGGGGGGAGTTGTGGTTACTACTTTAATTTTCATTACAGTCAAACCATAGAAGTGTGCACATGAGATAATCTCAGACTTTTGTTTGGGCTGAGGACAGTGTGGTCATTTTTAATTTTTTTTACTTTTCTCAGAGATGTCAGAGATGTCAGAGGTGTATAAAGGTTACTGTAGCTTGTGTAGGGGTAGTGTACTGTCTAGGAGCAACAAAGTAGAATACATTACTGTAATCTTTATTTTTTTCAGTTTCACATCAATTATATAGGTAGCTGCCTTTGATGGTTAGGGTTGAGGAGTGAGGAGGCATGGTATGTATATGCATATCTGCACTCACTTGAAACACACAACTGTGGCAATTTGAACCTCTGTTTCATCCCAGTCTAACACCAGAGGGATGCATAAGCAGTGAATGTCTTTTCTTTTGGGGGGGGGGGGTAGGGAGGCAGGCTATATTCCCAGATTGGACCTCTGTGTCCAGACAACAAATTGTTAATCTGTTGTGATTGTGAGCTACTATTTTGTCATCCTGGAGTATTAAGCCTTGGGCACAACTTAGGTTTTCCTTGAAAGAAAAAAAGACTGAAATTCTTTTCTCACTCATGGTTTTTGTTAACGACACCATTGCACTAAAAGGTTGGGAAAATGCCAGTGGCGGCTGTTGACTTCAAATTAAAGGAGGGCTGCAGGAGACAGCTGAATGGGTGGGGCCAATTGGAGGGGGTGTGTCCAACTAGAAAGGGGTGGAGCTATGCTCAAAAGCACAACAACTGGAACTTTAATTAAATACACTGCCCTGGGTGCCAAAAAAGTCATTGCGAGAGTCCAATCAAGACAAAATGAAGTGTAGAAGAAAAAAATATTTCAATGCATTGGCTACATGACAACTTACTTAATATCCAGATGGAAATAGGTTGTGAGGCATGAAAAAATAAATTACTTTTTAAATTCATTACTGGAATGCCAGTCAAAATAAAGTATAAAAAAACAAGCAGCACTCAACTCAAACCACTACTCCTTGCACTGCAGTTCTAATTATAATTTATATTCAGCTTTATAAAATTACAAAGTAACATACTGAAAGTAGCAATCTCTGTGATACCCCCACTTGTAAAAATGTTTCTTATTCAAAAAAGACCTGCTGCCTGACATAACTATCTACTTGTTTCATGAGGAAGACATGATCAAAGTAAAAAATGAACAGCAAACAAGAAACAAGCTCAAGATAAATTGCTTAAAGGATTACTGCACAAGTTATGGACCAAACATGATAGATTGGCATTCTGTTTAGTTTATGGGTAAGCCTGCAAAGATGACTGCAAGTCTCCAACAAAAGATGACTGCAAGTCTCCAACAAATGTAATGAGCTTCTGAAAATACTGTAATCCTGTCCTTTTATTACAAATACTGTCATATGCATTTCAATACCCAAGGCTTATACATTATCTAGTTATGTAAATATTCTCGGCATGGCAACAACGAAAAGGCTTTCAATGCTGGTAATTCTTTAACAGTATGCTTATTAAAGCTTACTCGAATCTTACAATCTCCGACAAGCTTACCTGATGGTCATTAAATCATTGCTACTTAAACAGAGCACCAGGACGACATGCATTTCCTGAATAATAAGAAGCATAAATCAACAGTATAAAAATATGACAGAAAACCAGAACATTCTGCAAAATCAAGGACAGATGAAAAGCCACAGTCGTACTTGTGGTCTACCTTGGATGGGGGAATACTCTGCACACTTACACTGCATAACTGCTCCTTGCCTTCTTTGGACACATCCAGAGCCACTACAATGGGGCGAGGGGTGCAACAAGTATGTCACAATTTGAAATGTCTCTGGCTGACAGTGATGGCTCTGACACTCATACCTCTCAACTTCAGAGCAAGAAATCTGGACAAAGCCATACATAGAACTAGAAGTGGGACACAGGCCCAAAAATAAGGACAATTTTTAAATATTGCTCTTATTAACTTAGATCATAGAACAGTAGTAGGCCTTGCATTAGTACAAATTTTCTGAAGGGTATGATCTGAAACTCAAATGTCTGTCATTATTTTCTAACTTCAATCTTTAATGACTTGCCACTAATTTGCCAGAAAACCACAATTTTACAGATCAAAATGTGATGCAAAAATATAAAGTTGCCACACAATATAGCTGGGAACCTGTCAAAAAGGGATACCTTTTTAATATTAACACTGTTAACTTGAGCAGCTAACAAAATAAGAGCATCTACATGCATTTCTGAAATAAAAGTAATCTATAACTCTGATCATTACAGTTATATATAATTGTAAACCCTCCACGTTTTCTTCCAAAATTGCCATTTTGAGGAGGGATTATTAGGGGAGAGCAACATTTTGAGCCAAAACTGGGGACAATGGAGAGGTTTGGATATTCCTAATTCTACAAAGCGATTTGCACATACCTCTCAACCTCTTAATGCAGGGAATCTGGCCAAGACCAAATATATTGGGGGAACATACAATCACTACTAAAAATTGCTCTTATATAAACTTAAGACAGTTGATAGAATAACAGGTCTTGCATTAGCATGCATTTTTCTGAAGGTTATGACGTCTGAAACTCAATGTCTGTCATTTAGTGACTTCATTCCTAAATGATGTGCTAGAAAACCACAAATTTTATGAGGAACAAACCAAAAATAAGAAGCAAATATCTCTTTATTCTGCAAACATATGGACAACTGAGAGGTATAGTTTAACCAGGGCTGTCTGAGTTTGCTACCCCCCCCTCACAAAAATCATGGTCGAATGGAGCGTCCGCCCTGCAGCCATTCCAGTGTCCCATTCCTTGGTTATTTTGCCCCATTTACCATAAACACTGTAATGTGCATACTGCTTTACTTCTGCGATGATTTAGATTTCATTTGAAAGTTTTATTTTGCATTTTACAGCACAAACCCTAATAGATATCTGTTAAACAAAGCAATGCAATCTCAGAATGAAAATAGACTTAGCATTAAAACTTCTCTGCCCTTGAAACTCACATGCATTGAAACAGCATTGAAACCCACATTCAAAGAAAATACATTTTGCCAGTGGCAGATAAAGATTAACTCTGGGCTGTTTTCAAAATCATAGGCTCCTTGAACATGAAGCATATACATGCTCTTTGATACACCTTCCTGACTGTATTACATTATATTCCTTGTACAATACAGTACATTTGTTAGAGGGCATTTTAAATTTATCGTTTTGAACATTTTTCCAGTAAACAATGAAACAAAATGCATACACCAATGACAAAACTGCCCAATTCAGAACATTTCCATCATAAAAAGTCTACTCAACCTTCTATAGTCCACCAGTATCAGTAAATATGCACAATCTCTGAAGTAGTAAAATCCACATTAAAGAAATATGTAACTAATAAAGAGGTTGCTGCTAGCAAACAATTTTATATGTCATTGTTTCATCTACAAATAAAGTGCCTGTTACCCTTGAAGAATAAATTGCCTATGTTGCATGCATTAAAAAAATGATAAGCTAGTAATTCCTCAATAGGGAATGGATAGCAAACTGATAACAGGTTCATAGTTACTAGGTATCTTTGCCAAAAAGGACTGCAGCATCCACCCCCTTTACAACACAGTACAGTATCAGCAATGCATCATCACCCAAAGACTCCCTATGCTGTGGAACAAAATCCCAGTACATGTGAGGCAGAGCACCTCGCTGGCCTTGTTCAAGAGAAATCTTGACCAATGGATGGGAGATCGCAGATATACCCCAGGGATTACCTCAGTGTCACTGCTCGACAGAGGCACAGCAAAATAATGGGTATAGTTCCCCATACTAAAGGGGTGGCGTAAGCCACAAAACGATGGGCTAGGCTTGTAAATGCCCTCGGGCAGATAGCCTAGTATGAACCTATGAACCTATGAACCTACTGTGGGAGTAGTACTCACAGCCTTCTGCATCAAAAGCAAGTACACTACCTGTTGTGTTATTAACAATGCAAGCAGACTTAGCATAAGCAGCACTAAACTTTTATTCCCATGCAGCTCTCAGCTCCTTGTAAAATCTACTCGACACTCAGCTGTATCTCTGAACTTTGCAGCACAAGAAATCTGGAAAAAGACAAACTTTACTGGGGGGGACAAAAGGTCAAAAACCAGGGACACATTTTAAACATTGCTTGTATAATGTTGGAAAGTTGCTAGAATAAAATGCTGTGTTACCACCATACATTTCACTGCCACGTCTTGAACCCAGGGGACCCTGTGCAAAACAGTCAGAGCAACATACCACTATGCCAAATCAGCTGTTTTGTGAAAGAGGAAGACAGAAACTTAAATGGCTACCATTTAATGAATTCAGTTCTCACCATAGCACAGCTGTCAACCTCTTAGCACAAAACACCTGAACAAAGCCAATAATGGGTGAATACAGCCCCCAAACATTCAGTGAATTCAGTTCTCACCATAGCTCTCAACCTATTAGCAAAAAACACCCGGACAAAGCCAGTAATGAGGTAATATAGCCCCCAAACATATTCAGTGAATTCAGTTCTTAGCATAGCTCTCAACCTTAGCACAAAACCTGGATGAAGCCAATAATGGGGGAATACAGTCCCAAAAATAGGGACAAATTTCAAATATCCATCTTATACACTTAGAAAATTGCTAGAGTAAAAGCTTTTGTGTTACCATGCACTTTCTGAAGAATATGAAGTCTGATATTCAAATGTGTGTCATTTTTAACATTTGTTAACCAGGAAAGTCTGACTTGGAACAAAAGCTAATTTTTAGCAGAGGCACAGGGAGAAACACTCCAGACAGACACATGTCTTTGTAAGATGGGAGGACATTATAGGAAACAAGAAGGTAAGGCACCCCAGCCAAGAATCAAACCAAAGAACATGTAGCTGTTAGGCAACAATGCTATCACTGCACCAATGCACTACTGGCTTTGCAAAGAGTGGATACAAAAATACAGAAACCACAGATTTTATGAGGAACAGAACAAGTATGAGGGGAAAATCTGCAACATTTTTACAAATGGTGGTGGGTAGGGAATTCAGGCTCTTGCCACCTGGGCTAAAAGTGCAGGGTTCAAGCCTTATTCTCTACCCACCACCATGAAGCACCTGGGGCATTACACACACACACACACACACACACACACACACACACACACACACACACACACACACACACGCACTTCCCCCGAGACTCCCATCCTGCTGATGTTGCAGTCTGAGTCTGATCCCTTTCCTGCGACAGTCTATGCAGTTACAACTGCATAGACTTCTGGGATCTCTGCTCTTAAATGTTTCCTAATCTGGACTGCTGCTGAGACAGTCTGTGCATGCTCCAGACTGTCTCAGCAGCAGTCCAGATATTGTAAATGCTGCTAGTGCGCAAAGGTTCGCTATTTGTGATTTTTTTTTTTTTTTTTTTCTTCTTTTCTATTTTATTTTCTTTTTGTTTTACAGCTGGGGGGGCTGCAGTCCGGCAGTCCAATAGCACGGGCCACCCCTGAAAAATGCTCTAAAATGCATCCCATTACACCTATAACCTTATGGCTTCTTGGGCTCTGGTTTATCTGAGTTACTTCCTAAATGGTCATACTGTGCTGTCTTGGTCAGGAAAGGTGTGATGAAAAGATGCAAGGAAAACTTAAGCTGAACAGCAACACTGAATTCCTTTCCTTAATCATAATTTATGTACAAGCCATAACCAGATAAAAAGATCATGTAAAAATAAAAATAAAATAAAATGCACTTTAGAGCATATGGACAGCATTTCACCTAATAGGTTAACATAGTGTGGTGCACAGGCCTGTTGTACCATAAGAGCATTGTAGTTACAGGTCAGTATGTACACACTACACCTAAAAGTTTGCAGCATAAACTAAAAGACTGCTTTGGAGGAGTGGCCGTGACAGGGTGATACTATGACGGACGTGCCTAGGGGGGACCTATTTTTGATATTTGCTGTGGGCCCCAAAAATGCTAACACCGGCCCTGATTAGAAGTTACTGTGCAAACTTCCTGAGCTCAATTGGAGTGAATGAGTTAATAAAGAATTCCATATTATGTTACAATTTCAGTTTAGAGCATAGTATTCTCCAAAGAGCATTCATTCTGCAGAACTTTAATATGACTGACCCAACTGTATTGTTTTCAATAAACAGACATCAGTAAGATATCAGATGAATATAGTACACAAAAGTAATCAGTCTAATGGCTGTCCACTCAAGCAAATCTGACTCCAAACATCACATTTTCTGTACATTTTCTCTATTGTATGTCATTCGATTTATTCATGAGTATGTTGGACTGCACTTTCTTTTTCCAAATGAGGATATGGACCTGTAAATGTCTTTGAAGCAGATTTTTTTTCTTGCTGCATTTTCAATAAATCTTTTCTCCATGTAAAATGATAATAAGATCTAAGAGACAAAGAGATGTTACATTATGTCTTGGTTACTAAATGTTAGGTTCTGTTTTGTGAAATATTTTGGCAAAATGAAAAAACATTTCAAATCTTTAATATAATGTTTATAAAGTTTGGATCCGTAGCTACAGTTTTAATTGTGAGTGTCTTTGGAGTATAATAAACATAAAGTTGAACAAGAGATTATTTAAAGTGCATTGGTGCTGTTCTGAAATGAGTAAATAACAAACCTCTGAAATTGGATATATCCTGCTTACCACATACAGAACCAAATTATAAAAGTTTTTGGGGCAGAGTGTGCATTGATTTTGCATTTTATTTTATTGATAAGTATGGCCTCCTGGATTATTTTTCTAAGAGATGAAAATGCCTGCCATGACATCATGAAAGGTCAGATTCACAATGCCTCGCTTCTTAAATTAATGTATAGACTACTGTATTTTCAAGCTAGATGCATCGCTAGGGACGGCTTGCACCTGTCACCCCTCGGCTTTTGAATACTGGCTAAGGCTCTTGCCACCCCCATAGTGCCTTTATTAGGCAAGGCTCAAAAGACAAACCCACCTCCATAGACAACACAAGGAAAACGAAACTAAGGGTAATGCTGCTCAACGCCAGAAGTCTAAACCTCAAGATGCACACACTCGAGGCTCTCCTCAGTATGGAGAATATCGATATCTGTACAGTAACAGAAACCTGGTTCAAGGCTCCCGAGAGCACCCCAGTACTACAAGGTTATACCTCATACCATGCTTTTCAGCCCCAAAACTCAGACTGAACCACAAAAGGAGGGGGAGTATCCATATTCATCAAAGATACCCACACCTCCAGGTTAGTGGCACTGCACGAAGCATCGGAGACCATCCATGTGCAACTTACAGTGGGCAAAACTGCCTTTCAGTTTGTAGCCTGCTACAGACCACCCTCCCAAACTCAGGAACCCCACTCAGCTTTCCTGAGAACACTGGAGAATATGAAGGTCTCTCCAAACATCACTATATTGGATGACTTCAACTACCCAAACATAGACTGGGAGCACTACTCAAGCACCAACACCCTCGCCCAACGGTTCTTAGAATTTATAAACTCAAATGCTATGGAACAACTGGTCACCACTCCCACAAGAGGGGAAAACATATTGGACCTGATCATCACCAACATAGGGTCTCTATGTTCCATACCAGAGGTATACCCCTCATTGGTAAGATCTGACCATAAATTAATCTCACTGGACATCCATATCCCATCCCCACCCCCAGCCAAGGAAACCACGGTGAAGAACTTCTCAAAAGCAAACTTCACACTTCTCAAAACCGAGGTGGAATCCTTCAAAGCCCCCGGGCCAGTGGAAAATACTGCCCAAACCACAGAATCCTTTACAAATGCATTCTATGGACACCTACAGGAATGCATGGATCGTGCTATTTCAAATAAAACCAAGACTCACTCCTCCAAAGGCAGGAGACCTGTCTGGTGGACCCCAGCCATAAATAAGCTATACAACAGAAGGAGGAAGCTACTACATGATAGAGCAAAATCCCAAAAGGGAAGGCATCTCTGATCAGTACTAGCAAGAAACTACGATCCCTCATAAAATCATCTAAGGCCAGCTTTGAAAGAAAAATTGCACAAGACACTAAAGATAATCACAAGGACTTCTATAGTTATGTCAGGAACCTGGGTGGCAACTCCCAGATATGCTCTGAGTTAGTGCAAATGACACAAAATACACTGTAACCCACAGACATTGCCAACATCCTGGCAGACAGGTTCAGTGCAAACCCCCCCCCCCCCAAAAGAGCAAATGTCTATCCCAACAGAGTGTAGCCTCCATGACATCACAGATGCACAGGTGAGAGCTGCCCTCTCCAAAGCAAAAAACACAGCATCAATGGGACCGGACAGTGTCCCAGGCTGCATCTTACATGAGCTCCAAGAAGAACTGAACCCTCACATAAAGTCACTGTTCAGTCTCAGCCTCACTACAGGATATGTACCCAAGGAATGGCGTACAGCAACAGTGGTCCCACTCCACAAAGGTGGTGCCACAACGGATCCCGGAAACTATCGCCCTATAAGCCTGACTTGCCTGGTCTGCAAAGCTATGGAGCGTATCATCATGGAACTCATAACCAAAGACATTGGGAACCTCCAAACACTGGATCCTACCCAATTCGGCTTTGTTAAGGGTAGATCTTGCCTCTTGAACCTGGTCGACTTTTTTGAAACAGTCACCAAGGCCATAGATGAAGGGAAGGTAGTCCACACAGCCTACCTGGACCTTGCAAAAGCCTTCGACACAATACCCCACTCAGGCATCATAAATAAGCTCACCAGCTTAAATATCAACCCCTATGTCACAAAATGGGTTGCAAACTGGCTCAGGGATAGAACCCACGTGGTCAGAATTGCAGGTGCCATGTCAGACTCTAAACCAGTTACAAGTGGCGTCCCACAAGGCTCAGTCCTGGGACCTCACTTGTTTGGTATATATTTCTCTGAGGTACAGGCTAACACGGGAGGACTATGGCTGACCAAGTTCGCAGATGACTGCAAACTGGGTGCCATAATCGACTCGCCAACTGACACAAGCATCCTCCAAAAGGGTCTCAAAGAGACGGATAACTGGTGCCAGAGCCATGGCCTAAAGCTAAATGCCAAAAAGTACATAGTCATCCCCTTTGGGAAAAACAAAGTGCCCACAAATTACCACATAGGTGGTAATCCATTAAGTACGGAAGACGTAATTAGGGATTTGGGGACCCAAGTAAATAGCAATCTCTCCTTTGACAATCATGTTGCCAAAGTGGTTAGAAAGACCTTCTATATAGCCCATCTTATCACGAAAGGGTTCACGTCTAGATCAAGAGAGGTCATTGTGCCCCTCTATTCATCACTCATCAGGCCCATAATTGAATACAATGCCCCATTTGGGATGTACCTTACTCAACACCTGCAGCAACTGGAAAGACCCCAAAAGTACTTCACCAAGAGGATCAAGGGACTCAAGCAGATGCCCTACGCAGTTAGGCTAAAGAAACTCCAGCTCTACTTGGTTGCTTACCGCCTACTCAGAGGCGATCTGTGCCTGACATATAAAGCCATGTCCAACCCAGAATTAATGAACATGCTCCACCTCAGGAAATCCAAATCCCCTATAGCTACACGCTCCAGGGACTTAAACCTCAGCTCAGAAATAAATAGGACATGCTGGAGAGACAGATTCATATCCTAGAGGCTCCCCTCACTCTGGAACAAAATCCAAATCCATGTTAGGCAGAGCCCCTCAATGACCCTCGTCAAGAGAAATCTTGACGAGTGGATGGGAGATCGTAGGTTTACCCCTGGGATCTCTTCTGTGTCCCTACTAGACAGAGGCACAGTAAACTAACCTTAAAAGGGCTATCTTCTGTGACCTACTATGCAGAGGCACAGTAAACTAATCTAAAAGGGTGGCGAAAGCCAATCACACTCTGGCTAGGCTTATAAATGCCCTAGGGCAGATAGCCTAGAATCAACCTATGAACCTATGAATCTATGAATAGTAGATTCTTACTTCAAAGAAAGTGAGTTTGTCAACTAGTCTTTGCAGATGAAACACCTCATATTGACAATTAACAGTGATTATGTAGTAGTCAAACGAAAATGTAATGTAAGTATCTCATCGTTCAAATAAATAAGTTGCTTAGACTTACCCATAATACAGTGCTGTCACATGTAAATCGCTGTCCAAGATCTACTCTGACATCATTTTTCAGGTGGAGTTAAAGAAAAAAAAATCTGAGTAAATTGAAACTAAACAATTAACACACTATTAATCTCATTATTTATTGCAAAATTGCTTTCATCTATAAGATGAGGAATATAATGGGAAATGAAAATAGTTGTAAAATACAGATGCTTCAGAAAGTGACCAATAAGTGCACTTTTAAATTACAGTCACTGTTTTAGGAAATTAAGTTCACTCCTTTTCAAGACAGACTTCTTGAGAATATGTTACTGTGCTGTATGGGGTGAGACCATGATTTCCAGAAATGTGGTCTAGTTTCAAAACTGTAGTGACACCTACAGCTATAGTTCCCCACATTTGGCTTGCTACATGGTGTGGGATTTGATTACACTATACAGTTGCGACAAATCACACTGTGAATCTGTACATTTCTGAGAAAAATGTGTTGCATATAAATGTAGCTCAGTCTATGTAACAGTTATCTGCAAAGAGTGCCACTACACATATATGCAAATAAGCTAAGCATAGGTTATTCACATTGAATAAGAAAAAATGAAGGAGTTTTGAAAAACAAACCTACTTGTGGCAAAAGTATACAAATAGTTAAGTGATAAGTATCTGAAAGTCATATGCTTCACATGACTTTGCATGTATTTGGATATTGTGGAGGGACTTGGCTATGTGCAGTCATGCTTGAAAGACTTACATTAAGTGGCAGACTGCACAGCCTTTATCATTAATATTTAAAAATAAAGGATTTTAAAATGTTTTATACAGAGTTATCCTTATCTGGACACCCTGTTGTTAAGAATTGAAAGGGGGAGACAGGAAAGACTGAAAAAGGGGAGACACAACAAAGAGGGAAACAGAGAAGAAACACATCAAGATGTTTGTGCAGGAGGATTTGGGAGAAGAGGAGCATTATGTTTCTGGCAGAGGAAAGGCAACCACCTATTTTTCAAGTGTTTTTTATATAAGAGGGTGGTGTGGGTGAAAAGTAGGTAAGCAGTTGTAGAAGAAAGGATAGCAGGAAAAGGGGTGATGTTGAGTTGTCCCAACACCAGCAAGAGTCCCCATTCCACAAAGACTCAAACATTTCAACTTCCAGAAGGTGTTGCAGTGTAGGATCCCAGTGTTGAATGGGCAGGGGCTAGTGGTGACACTTTGGACAGCACAAACTGGAGCAGCAAGTATTCAACCACTAAAGAGAAGCCTCAATTGGCTGAAGTCATTGGTTCATGAACTGCTGCAGTATGTCTTCAACCAAATGCTAAAGCCCTATTAGTCAGGCTTGCCAGGCTGCTACATTCTATGATGCCTGCAGAATCAGTCCCACTTCTGTAACTATATGAGGATGTTCCGGGATGAAGAGAGGGTGAACTCTCATTAATCTGGGAGGTATGCACCTTGCCAGCTTCTGAGGAATATGGATCTGTAAATATTTAACATAAAGGGGAAACAATGAAAAATGAAAAAAGAGAAGTGAATGTATTTGTTTAAATATGTATTACTCTCTGAATTCTCATACTGTGCCAACCTTCTCATTGTTACAAATTATAAATAAATTGTTACACTTTTCCAGGTGTTAACATCTTTTTTACCTGGTGGAATGGTGTTTTAAAATGTTATGCTTTAGATGTAACAATCTATAAATTGTGTTCAAGCAGAAGGTGTACATGCACAGAAAATCATAGAAATTCAAGCAAAGTTTTCCGTTCCTTAGCTATACATATTCTTTTTAAGAATAATGTCTACTTTGATACTTTTCTCCCTACTGATTGCATGTGTATAATGGGATGGTTTAAAACTGTATACAGAAGTAATACAACTAATTATTTGTCACTAAAGTTTGTGCTGTTCACTCACTTGTCATTTCATTCTCCATCTTAGTCTCCCAGTTACCACACTCATCAGGGTGTCATCCCTGTTTGAGTTTAGCCATCTTGAACATGCACTTAATATTGTGCAATAAATTACTGTCTTATACAATTACTATATTAACAAATATTTTTCTGGCCTACACAAAAATCTTTGTTTATAAACCTGTCCTCATTTACTTTAACTATTAAGGTAATACAGTACTAAATGAAATTATTTGCAAATGCAAATATTTTGTTTTGTTTGCATATAAATACATGCATTTATATATACAACAAAATTATTTTATCTGTACTCATGCAGATGTATATCTGCAATTTGCAGGCATATAGATATAGATATATTATTTTACTCAAATTTGTATTTACAATTACGTTATCACATAAACATTCCACATATTTGTATAAAGATGCAGTTCTGTATACAGATATGTTTATGCTTCATTTTGCAGTAATACAATAAATTATAGATATATATGTGTAGTTATATTTTTCTAGCAAATACCTTAAATTATGCAAAAGCATTTGATATGGTTAACCATCACCTTCTACTGGATATACTTAAGTCCCTTTCACTTGATAGTCAAGCTATATAGTGGTTCAAGTCCTACTTACACAATAGGCAACAGGCAGTACTCTGGAACAATACTCTTATCTTCCCACCTTCCTGTCTCTCTGGGTGTACCCCAAGGTTCTATTCTGGGCCCTCTTTTATTCTCTATCTTTATAAATGATCTGTCTACTAGCATCCCACATGCTGTATCCATTCAATACGCAGATGACTCTACCTTAATTTCCTCAGCTACTGAATCATCTGAACTACAGTCACTCACCCAAAGGGTCTTTGAATTTGTCAAAGATTGGTTTTTACAGCGTTGCCTCCTCCTTAACCCTAAAAAGACTAAACTACTACTGTTTACTCCCACACTCAAGTCACCCCCACTTTACTTCACTATCAAATCTAAAATAATACAATTATATCCCCTGACACTTCCACTAAACTCTTGGGAGTGACAATTGACCACAGCCTTAACTGTGATACTCACATTAACATCACAATAAAATCAGTTAACAGAAAACTAGGCTCCCTCTATAGAATTAAACCTTTCCTTACTCCCATAGCAAGAACTTCTATTGCCCACACCCATCTCATCTCAACACTCTTTTATGCATCTCCTATATATACTAATCTATCAAAAAGCAACCTCAACAAGCTGTCAATTGCCTACAACAACATTGCCAGATTTGCTACAGGCTCTCATGCTAGATCCCACCACTGCCAAAATCTGAAACATCTGGGTTGGCTGGAACTACAGAACCATATTCTACTTCACCAGCTAACTATTACCCACAAAACCCTGTATCATCCAAGCAACACACCAATCCTCAAAAGTCTAATCTGCCCATATAAAAATCTTACAAACCTACGCTCTGCAAACAAATTACTCATCTCTACTCATAAATCTAACAATAGAGCAGGAGAATCCCTCTTCACCAATACTGTAGGCAAAAGCTGGAACCTACTTCCTGTTGAACTTACATCTCTTTCTTCAACTTCACTATTTAAAAAGAAACTTAAATCATATCTTACAACTCACTGGCTATGTCCCTGTACTAACCCTGACTAATCATCTCCCTCTGTTAGTCTTGCACAATATCTTCTTTTTTTTTCTGCATCTCTCTCTATGTTACTTTAATCCACCTTCTGTTACTTTAATTCCACTACCACTAATGCTGACTTACTGTAACCAGGAACAACTGAATTGGCCATCTTACTGTCTCAACAACCTACTACCCTTCCCCTAATTCTTACAAACCCATTTTAATGACTTTGTTCTATTATTCCTGCTACTGTTTACTTTGTGTGTCTTCCAACTACTTCTAAATCCTTTCTCCCTCTTCTCATACAAAAAAAAAAAAAAATTTTGTTTTTTGTTATATGTTTTGTTACCTTAGAACACATGTAATCATCTCATAATATTATTATGTTTTGTTACCTTAGAACACATGTAATCATCTCATAATATTATTATGTTTTGTTACCTTAGAACACATGTAATCATCTCATAATATTCTTGTAATTAGCGTTTTAATGTACTATATCTGGTAGTTTTCTATGTGGAGCTTTTCTCCCCGGGCCTCTACTGAAAATGGACATATATCCAGCTAGACTAGCCCGGTCAACAAATGTAAAATAAAAATAAATAAATAAATAAATAAATAATAAATAAATCTTCCCCAGAATTGATGAAGCTTGCGCCAGACGCCAGAGTAGCATAGGCGATCTAGCGCCAAATATAGTCGCCGAGCGATTCAGGTACGAGCTGTTTACACGTACACTACCAGTGTACACCAGAGCTGCGCAGCTCCTGGCGCATGTATGCTAATTACCCCATGTGCAGCAGTGTAGCATGTAAATGAAGGTATATAGCGATTCATGAAGTGATGCAGGCATAGCGTAAGCATGAAGAAATGTAGACCAAAAAAAGCTTTACATTTTTTCAAACATAAAATCGGAGCCATGAACGCGGACCAAACTTACATATTATAAAGTTAATATATGCCAATGGCTAAATATATAGCCAATGGCATAAAAAAATATGCACAACACATAAAAAATAACATTTAATGTCATGGCCACACTAACGCAATGTAAAACCGCAGTGCATCAGTGTGCAGACGGGATCACAAGGAAAATATATTTAGATGTCATAAAACTGCAATGTAATACAATTCATGAATTCCCCATAATAGTCAGTGGCATGCATGCTACACTACAACCATGGTGCAAAGGTTGCTAAGGGTCTGTGACAGTGTTCTGCACGGTAACTAGGAATTAGTAGTCAATGCCATGCAGATGAGTCAAGTAATACTGAATCACAAACGCCCCACCGGCGTAAGGATGTACCACACAGCATAGCGGTACAACACCGAGGAGTGGCCTGGAGGTAAACATGACATCAAGAGAGGGGTGCTCCACCGTAGCTGTAAGCACATTGGATCATTGCTAATCCGGGTTGCCTGTTGCTAAGCAAAGCCACAGGATAGGGGTGTGGAAGTAGCCATAACTTTGCTTAGCTGAGAGCACACAAGGTAAAAGAAAGTGCATGTGAATGTGGATGAAAAAACGCTCGAAACCCGGTAAACGGCTGTGCACGGTGCACACCACAGCTGAAACAGGAAGGATATGGGAAGACAATAAGGAAATGCTGCAGCATGGTAATTAGAGTACAAATGAGTAATTAACACCTAGGAACTCACAGTGGGCCATTGACAACAGCTAACAAAGCTGCTAGCAGCTACCTGCAGAACAGGAAAGGGGAGGTGCCGTACAGCAAAGAAAAGAGAACTGTCACAGCAGAATAAAGCAAACTTGCAGTAGATCATCTACATAACACATTTCCCAACAGAATCCTTGGTTGTGAAATTACAAAACAAGAAAGCCGGCAGCTGGATGCATGCCTGACAATGGGAGGGGAATCGGGTTGAAAAGTGAAGTAAAGGGCAATGGATGAATCACGGCAGCCAAGCATAAGTCAACACCAAAGGCCCCACAATAGCAGTACCTGCTGTAAAACCAATAATTAAGATACCCCGCAGCTGGAATTGCACATACACGTCCAATTACACCAGCATCATCCATTGCACAATACTATAAGGTGTGAAAGCCCCACACACACACTTGTGTATTCCCAGACACTGTGCACCATTGGTGTATACAGATGGGGAACTTTTAATATGTACATGTTAGGGGTTGCCATAGCTTTGATTCACCAACATGTGTTGGAGACTGACTGTGGTGTGGAGGATGATGCTGACAACCACCTCAGGCACTGGAGGAGGAGAGTGTTCAGACCCAGAGTAAACTATCAGGGGCTACATGATCTGGAGATAGTAGAGCATTACAGGGTGGACAGGGGCACCATACAGCAACTTGTTGAGCTGTGCCAGCCATGCTTCAGAGCCAGAAGTAACAGAGGGGAATCCATCCCAGTGGACACGAAGGTATGTGTAAGCTTGAGAATACTAGCCACAGGTACCTTCCAAAGGCCAACTGGAGATATCATGGGGATCTCACAGGTATCAGCATCCAGGGTACTCCACCAGTTCCTGGATGCCATGTTACCACATGCCAATGAGCACATATACTTCCCCTGAATGCAGGAGGAGTTGGTCAGCAATATGCGTCTCTTCCACCATGTGGCAGACTACCCGGAGGTACTGGGTGCAATAGACTGCAAGCATATACACATCAAGTCACCACCCAGTGGGCAGGGTAGGCACTACATAAACCGCAAGGGATACCCCTCCATTAACTGCCAGGTCATGTGCAATGCCCAGGGCATTATCATGGATGTGTGTGCTTGCAGCCCTGGAAGCTATCACGACTCCCACATCTGGCATGCCTCATAGCTGTATCAGGTATTTGCCAGAGGGGACATCCCATATGGACACCTGGTGGGGGATGCTGGCTATGCACTGGAACCATGGATGATGACTCCCATCAGAAATGCACACACAGCCATGCAAGAATGGCATAATAAGGCACACGCAGAAACCAGAATCATCACAGAGTGTGTGTTTGGAATACTGAAATCACTGTTCCCTTGCTTGGACATATCTGCTGGAGCCTTGCAGTACTCTACAGGCACATGTGCCCACATCTTCATAGTATGTGCCATGCTACATAATATGATCCTGTGGAAACAGCTGCAGCAGAGCCAGAATGGTGAAGGCCCTCACAGCCCACCACCATTGCCAAGAGACCCACAGACACAGAAGGACTCAGACCATGAACACCCTGTGCTAGCCCCAGTAGGCAGATGGAGACATGCCCAGTATGCCCATGCCTTGTCAAAGAGGGAACGTATAGCACACACACTGACAGTGTAGGCACTCATGGACTGACACTCTTCTCTACCTGCACAAACAGCAAACATGGATGGCACACACACACGGCCACCTGTAAATTGTCATGTATAGGTGGTCTACTGTGTGCATCCTACATAGATAGCTGTCAACTATTGTACACATAACTGCCATTGGCACAAGGTAAGTCAATACCTGAACAGTAAATTAAGCTATCAGCATGTGTCCATACTGTATGTATAGGTTCATAGATACATAGGTAGGTACATGCCTAACTGCCCGAGGCCACTCATAAGCATAGGCAAAAAGTGTCTGCAGTCGCCACCTCATTGATTAACTAACTGTCCTTCTGTGGAGCAGAGCCAATTGCAGGATCCCTGGGGTGTATCCACTGTTCCCCACCCACTCTGCAAGGATTCCCTGGAGTGTTAGTGAGGGGTTTTGTATAATGTAATCAGGGATGTAGTTCCAAATAATGGGGATTATCCATGACAGGAATCTTTTCAGATGTTTACATGTTACATAGTATACCTTAAACACAGCTTGCATATATAGGTAGTATTCCACAGAATAATAAACAGGTGGAACACACAAACGCTGAAATGTGAAATCACCCTTGCACTACCAGTGCCTGCTCTGAGAAGTAAAATACCACTGCCAGGATTAGAACAAGCAACGATGTACACAATCTTCATAATAACATACTACTAAGCTACCTGAGATGTACCAATGGCAGTTGTGTATACTGACAGGATAAAACACAAAAGGTAGGAATGTGTGGAAATAGGACAAACCGGCATGTACCCAATGAAAGGTGTATGTTTATATATATATATATATATATATATATATATATATATATATATATATATATAAACATCAACATATATAGAGGGAGAGAGAGAGAGATTTATGTCTATATATGGGGATATACATATATATGTAGATATATAGATAGGTTAACAACATCTACATAACCATGGAGGTATATATAAATGGGATACCTACCACATACCGACTGCTTGACATACTGACACGTGTAATCACGAGGCTTAAAGTCTGAAAGAACACAGTACTGAAACACCAGATGCACGAGGTTTAAAATCATGATGTTTAGGGACAGTTAGTCAGTGCTTCTGGTGTTGCGGTTCATGTAGGTTACTGTGTGTAAGTGTGTTTCTGAGGGTTGTAGTGTGTGTTCTGAGTGTGGTGTGTGTTTCTGGGGAACTGTAATGTGTAGGTGTGGGTTAGCTTTGTGCGTCTGTTTGCGTGATCTAGGAGGTAGAAAATTAAAGTAGGGGGGTGTGGGGGGTGCATACACCCACATGGTGGGTGTAGGGGGGCTTGCCCACCTGCTCATATGTAGTGTAGGATGGTTTGTTTGGATGTGGTGGGTAGCAGTGTGTCTGTGTGTGCGTGTGTGTATTCCATGTTTGTGTTACTTTCGCAAGTTACTGTCGCTATCGGCAATGTGGGGTATGGGAGTCTGGGCCCTGTACTGTGGGCGTCGTAACTGTGTGGTTTCGGGATTCCGTATGTATCCCGTATACACCGGTTGAAGTGTTCATATATGAGTATAACATGAACCATAGCAATCACACATTCCACCACGACCAACCTTTATGAACAAAGGATATGGAGAGTATATGCCTATACACTATTACAAATATGTGCTATGGACATGAGCCAATGATAGGGTTACCACCTGTCCCACTTTGCGAGGGACAGTCCCTCTTTGGGTGGTTGTGTCCTGACCAAATATGTTAAACGTGGCAAATGTCCTGAGATTGTAGGACATAATTATGTCCCATATGTAATGTAATAGTTGCATACAATAGTTCTTTCTGTATCTAAATACTTACTTGTTACAAGAAATAGGATAAGCAACTAAACTGCTACAAGAATAAGGTTATATTTAGGCAAGAAAGGAAAGTTCTATCCTTGTACTGACCATGGCTTTGTGTCGGCCTGTAAAATCTGATGTGTGTCCCGAAAATGTCCCACTATGGCCATATGAAAAGGTGGCAACCCTAGCCAAAGAGGGTCAGTTACCAACACAACTGCAATGACTGCAAATACCTATGACAGAAATACACAACTTTCATGTAGCAAGACTTTATTACATTCTGATGTATTGTCCAAAGGATTCAAGGACTAACATCCCTGCATGCTATACAGAAAACACTTAAAGTGCCTCAATGAATCAGCCTGCAATTACCATAGTATTAGTCCACTAAAGGATAGGTGTTCAAATAGGGAAGGAACCCTCATGCACATATCGATTATGTATAAAAGCAGTTCCTACACACCTGCATATGCTATGCACACCCACCAACATCACCCCCACACCCAAACAAATTACAATACAAACTGTAATAACATCACAAATCATTCACTCACTGTACGATATCTGCAGAAGCCTTAACATACCTTGTCAGAGACAAACTAACATGGCCCTATGTGAAATAGTTGCTGTTATACAATGGAACAGCTGCTGATGTTACATGGTTTGTTTGCACTAATCCCGCTTCAGAGGGTTGTGTGTACACTGGGAAGTATTACCAATTACTGAGTAACAGCACAGTATGAGACACATGTACACCAAATCAAGGATGTCTGGTGAGCACACTGTAAACCACATAACAGTTCATGCATAGCCAAATAGCCTTGAGCTGCCCAAACATCCTTGCCAGACTGAAACATCTGCAGAAGTATCAGGTACAAACAAACCCTGCATAAGTAGCAATGTTCTGAAATATAACAGCTGTACTCACATGTAGAACGACATCGTCTAGCCATTACACACAATTCACGGGAGTCATGAAGCTAATATATCTCTGTCTGTCTCCATATAGCTGTTGAAATACATCACAAACAACACATCCAGGCCATCTTCCTTGAAAGTAAGGCAAATGGACAATGCCCAAGTGGAGTACTCAATTATACACCACTGTTGCCATGGTATTGGCTAATGGAATAGCTGCACAGCTGATGTGCATCTAATAAACTACTTTGGAACACCAATTGGTGGTCAGGATAGCACATGTTACCGATATTTAACTAGAAAAGGATGACTTATCACACATTCAAACCATCTCTATATGCCAGCAGAACATTACAAAGAAGATTGAAACACAAACTGAAAAGGATTGAATCAACAGTCAACGACACCTCGGGTTACTAATAAGGTATGTAGAACACTCAGTATGTCTGTGTATTTAGTGCCTGCTCTGTAATATGTAAAGTGCATGCAATCCATATAGTGGAAACAGTTATCTTGTAGTGATGTATTGTTGAGCATAGTAATGCTTGTAGTAGTTATGTGTGTACTGCTGTAGGTCACAAGGCAAACACTGCATACACCACAAAGGATGCTATATAAGAGCTTTGAACACAAATATTCCTCACCAGATGCTGTCAGTGACAGGGCTGGTCCAAAAAGTATGTGCTATAACAGGGGATAGTATATGTTGATATATTGTAACAGTAGCCATATGTATGGGTGTATTACTGAGAATGACATGTCAAAGGTTGGCCCACTGTACAATTATGATTTGCATTGTGGGATATTGTGCCAATAACTGTGTAATGTACAGTATTGCAGGCAGATATGTATTACAAGTTGCATAGCATTACTGTTATGTTAGGCAAACATTAGTTATGTCTATTGGCATTTACAATACACAATAACAGGGATACATATGACTTGTAGTCACCCGACAGTTTATCAGCATGATAGCAAATTAAAATGCAACAGCTAGTTAACTATCCATGCACATAAGACATGTAATAAGTGCAGAGGTACTAGGCTGTCTTACCAAGGATATGTATAAGCCTAGCTAGAGTGTGTTAGCTTTCGCCACCCCCATAGGTTAGTTCCCTGTGCCTCTGAATGGCAGACCCATTAGTTCCCTGTGCCTCTGTCCAGCAGAGCCACTGCAGTGATCCCCAGGGTACATGTCTGTCTCCCATCCACATGTCAAGGTTTCCCTTGAAGAGTGCTAGTGAGGGGCCCTGCCTGATGTACATTGGAATCATGTTCCAAAGCATGGGGAGTCTCTGGTTCAGGAATCTATCCGTCCAGCACGTCCTAGTCATCATTGTGGTTAGGTGTATATCTCTAGAACATGTGGCTCTCAGGGGCCTCTGTTTAGGTGGAGCATATCCAGCAATACTGGGTTGGACATGGGCCTTGTATGTCAAGCAGAGATCACCTGTGAGTATGCGGTATGCAACCGAGTAGAGCTGGCGTTTCTTAGGTTGGGCTGCATAGATCATCTGTTTGAGGTCAGTAATCCTCTTGGTGTGATACTGTTGTGGTCTTCCAAGCTGTACAGTTGTCTTGTAAGGTATATCCCAAATGGGGTGTTGTATCCTTTAATGGGTCTAATAAGTCATGAGTAGAGAGGCACAATGGCCTCCTTTGTTCTGGATGTGAACCCATTAGAGATTAGGGTGGGCACGTAGAAGGATATTCTAACCACCTTGTTATTATGGGTATCGAAGGAGAGATTACTATCTACTGGGGTTCCCATATCCCTTATTACCTTTTCTGTATGTAGGGAACTAGCACCTATGTGGTAGTCCACGGGTAATTAGCTATATCCAAAGGGGATGACTATGCACTTTTTGGCATTCAGCTTGAGGCCATGATATTGACACCAGGTATCCGTCTCAGTGTGACCTTCTGAAGGGTGTCTGTAGCAGCTGGGGAAACAATTATGTCCCCTAGTTTGTAGTCATCTGCAAACCATTTCAGCCAAAGCCCTCCTGTGCTTGCCTGTATGTCAGAGATTTATATACCGAACATGAGGGGTCCTAGGACTGAGCCCTGGGGGACGCCACTTGTAACCGATATACAGTAAGAGCTAGGGTATGCAACTCCCACTGTGTGGGTTCTGTCCGTGAGCCACTTTGCAAACCCTCACATGATGTAGGGGTTAATGTTCAGGCGGATGGGTATGTCGATAATACCAGAATGAGGAATGGTGTTGAAAGCCTTTGAGAGATCTAGGTAGGCTGTGTGGACCTCCTTACCCTCATCTACTGCCTTGGTAACTGTCTCTAAGATGTCCGCCAGGTTTAGGAGGCATGGTCTGCCATTAACAAAGCCAAACTGGGAGGGGTCAAAGGTTTGTAGGTACCCAATGTCTCTGTGACTGAGATCCATGATGATGATGTGCTCCATAGCCTTGCAGACCAGGCTAGTCAGGCCTATAGGGCAATAGGTCCCATGGTCCATTGTTGCGCCACCTTTGTGGAGTGGGATAACTGTTGCTGTGTGCCATTCAGGGGGCACAAAGCCCAATGCAAGTCCCATGGATGCTGTGATATTGGCTTTTGAGTGTTCAGCTTTTACCTGCGTAGTTGTGAGTACAGGGACTCTGCACTCTTCCTGTATAGATATGGGCCCTTTAGGGGGTGAGAGGAGGGAAAGGTAGCACTGAACCTATCTGCCAGGATGTTGGCAATATCAGTTGGTTCTGTAATGTTCGTGCCTTTGTGCTGTAACTCAAAGCCGATCTGGGTGTTGACATTGAGATAATTGACATAGCTATAGAATGCTTTGTGGTTGTTGTTGGAATTAGTGGCGGTTTTGTTTTCATAGCTAGCTTTGGAGGATCCTGTAAGGGATCTCACCTTCTTACTGAGGCTGACCAGGGAGCTCCTTCATGCATGGGATTGTACTCTCTTTTGCAACAGTGTCTTCCTCCTGTTGTACAGTTTGTTTATGGCAGGGGACCACCAGATTGGCTTCCTTAATTAGGTGTATAGTGTCTTGGTTCTGTTTGGGATAGCACGGTCCATGCACTTGTGCAAGTGCTTTTAGAGTGCATTTGTGTAGGATTCATCAGCTGTAACAGTATTGTCCATCTTCATGGGTGTCATGACGTTCACCACATCTGTCTTAAGAAGCATGAAGTTGGCTTTGTAGACATATTATACTGTGTTTCCCTTAATAGGGGGTGGGGGCAGGATGTGGATATCAACGGTGTTCAGCTCATGGTTGGATCAGACCAAAGAGGAGTTGACTTCAGGTGTGGAACACCGGTCACTCATGTTGGTAATGCCTAGGTCTAGGATATTGTTGCCCCTGGTGGATGTGTGGATATGTTGATCCAGGGCATTGGTGTTTATGAATTCCAGAAAGTGTTGAGCTAATGAGTTGGTACATGAGTAGTTTTTTCAGTTAATGGTGGGGTAGATTCAGTGAGACTATGTGATGAGTGTGGTGTGGTGCAAATATTTACCTTCTCCACATGACTGTCAGGGTCAGGCTTGGTTGGAGAGACCTTTACCTCCAGTTTGGCTAGATAAGTGCATCTCTCACAGGTTTTCGTGTTGTCTGTGTACAGGAGGAAATGTCTACATTGCCTCAAGATGTCAGATTCATCAGATAGACAGGAGAGAACACTGGCAGCTGACCCTTGGACATGCCTGAATATAAAACTAATTTCCCCTAGATAAGTGAGGAAAGTGAGTACAAGAGCTATTTTACTCTAAGCAAGTGAGAAAAGTATGTACAAAACCTGTTTACCTCTAGGTAATGAGGAAGATTGAGTGCTATAGTAATTAGTAGCTTACGTAGTGCTTACTAGTTCTGAAATAGTGCTGAACATGAATAAACAATCCAGATAGGGTCTTGGATAACATAAACATACTGCCCTCCCAACAGGTACACAATCATATATCCATGTACACCACAGAGCCCCTGTACCCACAACTATGCAGGTACAAGCTGCACTCAGGCTGCATGGGACCTGTCCACATCACATGTTGTATCATACACATATGGCAAAACAAGTTGCTCTCCACGTACACATCATGTAAAACATAGCTCCATGTCAGGCTGTGTACACACTGAATGGTGCACATCAACAGGTATCACAACCCACAAAGGGGGAGACACCACTGATAATGGGAAGTACTGCACTACTACCCTGCTGAGTCTGGTCTGAAATGCCATGAACCTTGATCAAATTATTTGATGTCAGCAGTACAGATGTAGATGACAGTAAAGTTGATTTCACACTGCATATCATAAACTTGCCAGGTCACAGGACATCATCACCCATACTGTGTTCCACCTACACTCGGTATACTAGATGTACATTCCTATGTCACAGGAGTGTTTTACAATGGGATTGCTGGCAGAACCAACACTACAGAAGGTGTCTAAATAATACATGCTCATCACACCAGTGCCAGCTACAGTAGACAGGGTTAATTAATTGTATTTCCCCTCATTGTAGTCCATACCACACAGACAAACAGAAGGCATCTGCCTATTGAAATATGCAAATGACTATGACCTAGGAGCAATAGCCGACTCAAGAGTGTTGTGGACAACATACAGAAGGGGCTTTGTGGGTGAGGTGTGTGTGACATATGGCCACAATCTGACAGCTACATATTGCATTGTCACCCCTATGTTAATAACCCTATACCCATGAACTACCACCTAGGCAGCAGTCAACATAATGGACACTGTGTGTAAGGGATGCAGCCATATGTGGCAACCCTAATAATGACAGGGTGCCATCCATGAATATAGAGATCATTGTCCAGCCATACACAACACTCAAGTGACCCATATCAGATCACATATTTTCTTTAAGGAGTATTGGCTATGTGCAGATGGTCTACACCAGCCTTCCCATTCCCCATCTCCACTATGTAGTATGATGCATACCCTGAATAAATCCATGTCCAACCCAGTGATGTTGGACAGGCTACACGTACACATTCTGATCTCAAACACATACTTCATGGACATCCACCTTCCACATGCTGGACAGATCCTTGTCCCATACACTTTACATAGTCCTGCCATACTATGCATTCCCCTAGATAAGTGAGGAAAGTGAGTACAATAGCTATTTTACTCTAAGCAAGTGAGAAAAGTATGTACAAAACCTGTTTACCTCTAGGTAATGAGGAAGATTGAGTGCTATAGTAATTAGTAGCTTACGTAGTGCTTACTAGTTCTGAAATAGTGCTGAACATGAATAAACAATCCAGATAGGGTCTTGGATAACATAAACATACTGCCCTCCCAACAGGTACACAATCATATATCCATGTACACCACAGAGCCCCTGTACCCACAACTATGCAGGTACAAGCTGCACTCAGGCTGCATGGGACCTGTCCACATCACATGTTGTATCATACACATATGGCAAAACAAGTTGCTCTCCACGTACACATCATGTAAAACATAGCTCCATGTCAGGCTGTGTACACACTGAATGGTGCACATCAACAGGTATCACAACCCACAAAGGGGGAGACACCACTGATAATGGGAAGTACTGCACTACTACCCTGCTGAGTCTGGTCTGAAATGCCATGAACCTTGATCAAATTATTTGATGTCAGCAGTACAGATGTAGATGACAGTAAAGTTGATTTCACACTGCATATCATAAACTTGCCAGGTCACAGGACATCATCACCTATACTGTGTTCCACCTACACTCGGTATACTAGATGTACATTCCTATGTCACAGGAGTGTTTTACAATGGGATTGCTGGCAGAACCAACACTACAGAAGGTGTCTAAATAATACATGCTCATCACACCAGTGCCAGCTACAGTAGACAGGGTTAATTAATTGTATTTCCCTCATTGTAGTCCATACCACACAGACAAACAGAAGGCATCTGCCTATTGAAATATGCAAATGACTATGACCTAGGAGCAATAGCCGACTCAAGAGTGTTGTGGACAACATACAGAAGGGGCTTTGTGGGTGAGGTGTGTGTGACATATGGCCACAATCTGACAGCTACATATTGCATTGTCACCCCTATGTTAATAACCCTATACCCATGAACTACCACCTAGGCAGCAGTCAACATAATGGACACTGTGTGTAAGGGATGCAGCCATATTTGGCAACCCTAATAATGACAGGGTGCCATCCATGAATATAGAGATCATTGTCCAGCCATACACAACACTCAAGTGACCCATATCAGATCACATATTTTCTTTAAGGAGTATTGGCTATGTGCAGATGGTCTACACCAGCCTTCCCATTCCCCATCTCCACTATGTAGTATGATGCATACCCTGAATAAATCCATGTCCAACCCAGTGATGTTGGACAGGCTACACGTACACATTCTGATCTCAAACACATACTTCATGGACATCCACCTTCCACATGCTGGACAGATCCTTGTCCCATACACTTTACATAGTCCTGCCATACTATGCATTCCTGTCCATCAAAGCTGTACATCGCTCCCCTCTCAGACATGGTGTGATGACCGCATGGTAAATGTATCATTAACCCTGTGGATCAGTAATGTGGCACTGCTCCACCTGGCCCCAGAGACCCACCTATTGGCTACAGCCAGGTAACCTGTCATCCTAGATTCATACATGGCTCATGGCATATAGCCTACTAGTTGACTTTGACTGTACATGCTATAGTTGATATCCATCACTGCAAATACCATCTGGCTAGCCAGTGTCCTATGTGTATCACATGTGCAACACAGGTGATACATGGCAGGATGTTGAATTGCTGTACAGTGCAGTGTAGATGTATATGGCAGAACACATACATGTAAAACCTTATTTGAGCAAGTCTGTAGGGTCACAGGTCATGTCTGTTAAGGCAGTGTAAGTCTTTATATGTGACATATACGCAGCATCAAGGTCGACTGTATCAATGTGGACACATCCAGCCATGTGCTGATAGGTAGGAACACCAGTACAGGCAAACAGACATGCCCACATCAAGACAGCATCCACATGGAGTATGAGCAATGTAATCAGGTGACACACACACATATATGGTGATAATATCCACTCACCATTAAGTGTCATATGTGTGTGACACAAACATGTCAGTGTCATATAGATTTGCAAATACAACTATTTAATCATAATAAATGTGTTACACATGTATGTTCAGCTGTAGCTCTGTATGTCTCTGTTAGTTACTGTGGTCTGTCTCCATCATTATGTCTTCCAGGTATGCCACGTGCAAGGCTACCCCCTTTTACCTGCTTGAAGGATGAGGCCCTTATCCCATACCTACATGACAATCATGATATCCTGTTCAGCCATGTGCCACAGGATGCACAGCAGTGGGATGCCCTGTGGATGAAACTTTGCAGGAGGGTTAATGATGTGGGTGGCCACAACCGCACATACCAGCAGGTGTGCAGACACTGTACAGACCTCATTAGATGGGCGAAACAGTGTGCGAATGCAATCGCCAGGGAACAAGGTGCAACAGGTGGTGAACCACCAACCCAGCCCCCACTCACAAGTACCGAGGAGCCACTGGCCAACCTGGGACACCTGCAGAACCACATCCACAAGCCTTAACTGATATTGTGGAGGTGGGTGTCTCTCAACCACTGAGCGTGGAGTTGCCTGGTAAGTCAGTACTGCATCTATAACAACTATATTGCATATAGTTACATGTGTCACTGTACAATATGTAATGTAACATCATATGCAAGGCATGTATACACACATGCCGCATACTATAGTATGCTACTCTGTGTATGCACACATGTGCATACACCATAGTATAATATAATGAACAGGTGTATGTGTTAACATGTACATTGCACCCTGTAGCCATCATACCAGGTGTGGATAATGCTCATACTGCTCTGTTACTCCTATTTAGATACCTCTGGCATTCCTCTGTGACAGCAGCCTATTGCAGGTGAGACTGTTATTATTTATCAGGCATTGTAATATACAGATCTATCTGCCATGTGACCATTTACAACATGTATACATAATGTATGGTCCTGTCACAATATACAGGTCGGACCTGCAATGCATCACAATGCCTACCCATGTGCAACACTTGCAAACTATGTGAATCACCTCACCGACATGAATCCTCACAAACTGTCATTGCCAGATGTGTGGACAGCTGTGCATACAATGGTGGAGGTGCTGTTCACTGTAGGGACATGTACTACAGATCAGAACTACACATGTGGGGAATACAAACAGTACTACACAGTGGGCTGGTGTATGGCCAGCCCACAGGATTCACTGGTGTGGATCATAGCCCTGCTATGAATGTCACACAATGTGATGTGCTATCTTGACATGTCCATGACATCTAGTGGCCTGGCTGCAACACGGCCTAACTAACCGGGAAACATATTCCCACATACCACCTTTTGTCTGCATAACCCTGTCATCAGTGGAGCATATGACATCTATGGGTGTATGTCATATGGGACAACACAGACATGTGAAATAGATGCCCGTCATAATAATTTGGCTAACACATGTACACACATGGCCATGGAGAATGGCCAGAGACATGAAGCAACACACACACAGTAGACGTGATGTGCTTGTGTGTACACCCTGTAGTACAATGGCTACACATGGTCCAACTATGGCCTTTGTGTAATGGTTATATTGTAGATGTAGAACACTAGACATCCTACAGGCCTGTGCACATCTTGTGTAGGCGTGACATCAATCCACCACATAAGATGTGTTGAACATCTTGAGGGTGGCACAACATGACAGCAGTCACCTGTACAGTATCCACATCAGAGCACAGATACAGTACATTCCTCTTGCTGGTGTCAGACATCAATGTCATACTTGCTCCTCGTGTGTGTGTGTGTGTGTGTGTGTGTGTGTGTGTGTGTGTGTGTGTGTGTGGTACACAGATGTCATGTGGGACATGGTGTACCGATGTGTTTGCCATGTCAGGCCATAGTTGCAAGGCAGCAGCAATATGGTTGTAGATGTGCAGGGGAGTCATCCGTATACTCATCAGTGACCTGTGTCACACATTCCACATTATGGTTTAGTGTTTATACACCTGAGTGACGTGGGTCACATTCCACAGTATATATATATTGTATCTGAACAAAGTCATGGCTATGAACTGTGTCTGTATCTCACACTGTATAGCAATAGAGATGCCTCATGATTCCCTGCAATGGCCATGCACATCAGCTAAATGGGCAGTATATCTGTAGAGCGGACAGACAACACTGCATTGGACACCATTACCTTACTATATATTTGACAGGACACCATTGTGTTAAACATGTATGCATGTCATTGCACGTCAGCAGATCACATGTCATACTACATGTGATTTTCAAGGTCATATGCCACACATCAGGCAGGTGTACTGTTATCCTGTGCTGGTCTACATGGTGTAACACAGGGATGTATGATAACTACTACTATGATTGTGTAATTTGCATGCTGTCTGCTATGATACATACATGTTGTTGTGTGCAACCCAGGGATGTATGATAACTACCAATATTATGTCTCCACTGCATGCCATCTGACGTATCACATGCATGTTGCATGCCTTCTGTCATATCACATGCGTGTGTGTCTGTGTGTGTGTGTGTGTGTGTGTGTGTGTGTGTGTGTGTCTGTGTGTATGTGTCTATTGTATAGATTGTAGTGTACAGTTTTTGTCTGCCCTCACTGGTGATGTAGGTGTGTTGCCCTCCTGCAGTCCATCTGATGTTAGTGTCCCCACAGACTCTAGCAGTGATGATGAACGTATGATTGAGGCATGGGCAGGGTTGTCAGGGGCAGGGTTGTCAGGGGCAGAAACTGTGCCATTGGTTGCCATTCCAGCTATACCCCCTTATCCCCGCACACAGATCCCATGCCTGCATATACCCCATCACCAGTGGCCATAGAGGAAGGACAGTTGGCGTGTGGTGGCTTGGAACAGGAAGGTGTGCCTGCACACCATGATGTCAGCCAACTGACTGCTGGTGCCCCACACAGGCACGTGGCCAGTGCTGCTCATAGGAGGACCTCTGGCCAACATGCTCCTGCAAGACACAGCACAGCAGCTGGTGTCACCAGACACATGTTTCAGGCTGTAATGGAGGCATAGGCACGTGCTGAATGGCACAACAGAGAAGATCAGAGGCTTCAGAGGGCTTCTGTCCGTTCTTTAAACAACAACATCCAGGCAATAGTAAATGCTCAACAGCAGATTGCTGAAGCTTTGGATAGACGGTTGGGTGACATGGTTGGAGTCCTTGACCATGGCATGACAATCCGCAAGCATGAGCTGTCTGTGTTGGAACATCTGGTAGGAGTGAAGCATCGGGCACATGAACATAGGCCTGCTACATCACCTGTTTCAGGTCTACATGTTCGAGCTACCTCACATGTTCGCTCCCATAGTGGCGGTAGCACCAGCAGTGCATCTGGTGCTGTGTTGCCCACACCACAACACAGCAGGCCATGTGCACGTGGCTCGGGATGGTCCCAACAGGGACACGGTTCCAGTGGACAAGTGACATCAGACAGTACCTAATCTGCACCTCTGCCTGGTAGAGCCCGTACAACCCCTGGCAGGCACAGGTCACATGTCCATGGCCAAACACCATGAACTGTAAAACCTGGCCTGTACAGTCCACAGCTGTCAATAATACCCCTGTGTAGGCCAGACACATGCCAGAACTGTGTGCATACATACACGCACACACTGGAAACATATGTAGGGCACCGCAACACACACATGCATAACATACACACACACCCCAATTAGATCAAAGGCCCTAACCCACACACATGATGTCATCCAATGGTGCAGCCTAGTCCTCTGGCAAACTGTATCCCCCTGTACATATGATGATGCCTGTGCCGCATCCCTGACATCCACACCATCGGTGCAGGGGCATGATCATATTGTCTGATGCACAGGGTGAACAGACTAGGAAGATAAGTGTAGTTTACAGTTACTGAGTACTGTTGACAGGCAGCAGACACACCATGTACTACAGGTGTACAATGCATTTCTTACTGTTAACAGTATGTGTCTTGTGTAACAACAGTAACTGCATGTTGGTCATGATGTTTTGCTGTCCTCCTTCAGGTCTAATTGCACGTGCCGGTGGATGTCAGTGTTTGCAGTTAGTGTCCCATATGTCAATGTGGACTGCTCACAGGTATGTATGAATATACCAGCATGCACCGTGTAGCAGCCACAACACAGTGAGAATATCCCACGTTCCAAACATGTCTACTGATCCAAGAGCATGATAGCGGTGTATTAAGCTAAGGTGGCTACAGACATGACATCCATACTGGGTGACATCACAGGTACAGTTACATGGAGTGGTGAGGTAAGAAAGCGGTCTAGCTGATTACAAGGGTAGAGGCCAGTGGGAAGTGTGATGCCTCATTGTGAAGCAGTAATACACGTTCCCATGACAAGATGCCAACACACAACTGCACCCACACACTCAGATATTGACACACATATTCAGTGACACAGTAACACACCCACACACTCATGGATTCACCGACACAGTAACACACACTCACACACAGTTGCTACTGTTGAGGTGAGGACCCCTGCCTATGTGCAAATCATCATTACAGTACTGTGCACCTACATGACAATCGACAGAAAATACACATGTACAGGTAGTCAGTATGGCCTAAGATCAGGGACATCAACATGAATAGTAGATTGCATCACCGGAATGGGGTGAGGGGTCTTATCAGTTCAGTATGGTAACATACGTCCTCAGCCAGGGACCAGACAGCCATACATACACACACACACATACACACACTGTGGCATTCAGTATTGAATACACCTATGTCACGCACATACAGATACCTCTCATGTGTGAGATACACGCCCCTGCCTATGTCCTGCTTTCTACATTGCAGTCTGTACAGGTGTGTACACTAGTGTACAGGAGAGTGAGTAACAATTGAGATGTATTCCCCACCATACGTGACATATAAGGACACACATGCAACCACACATGCCAGTACTGTTAATCAAAGACCTGCCTAGCTCATGATATGTATGACAGACTTACAGTAGTATTGCATGTGTTACAAAGTGTACTGATGCTTCCTTTGGCAACAGTGCTGATATACACACACGGGACGTCTGAACTCTTAACAGGTGTCAAGTGATTTACCTTCGATGTCACCCTGACTGCTGTCTAAGTTGTGTGTCATGTCCTTCAATTAATGAAAACATTGCTTACCAGTTACATAGGTTATTGTAGGACCACTTGTGACACACCTGTGAGCTGTCCTCAGCAAACATCCATCTGCAAAGATGCCCCACCACTTAATTATTTCCACATATCTGTCCATACCTGAGGTACATCTTTCCGTACATTCAGCATATCACCATATACAGTTGGCAATGTTGAGGCTGCATTGCAACTGCATGATGTACTACTATACACGTCATCTGCATACATCAGCAACTGCACACGCATGTTATCTGAACGCACACTACTACATGTACATATGTGTAGGTCCTACAATCCTGCCATTTGGGCATGTTTGTAGGCATTGCAATTGGTGGACATGTGTAATGACATACATGACACATGGACTGTTGTATGATATGATAGGTGTAATTGGTGACCAGTACAGAGGGAATGTTACCTCTGTCAACATTGATATCACACCTTATGTACTGTTAGCATTTAGCAGCCATGGACCTACATTCCATGTGCATGTGTGTAATGGCTGTAGCCACCTGTTTGCACAAAGGACAACAACAGCTATGCTATTTACATGTATGTTGTGTGTGTGTGTGTGTGTGTGTGTGTGTGTGTGTGTGTGTGTGTGTGTGTGTGTGTGTGTGTGGCATGTACATACCCAGGGCAGGTACATGTATGTCATATCCATACATGAGGGTATGTACTGGTGTACAGCAACAGTCATCTGCTAATGCTGTAAATAACCGAGGACCCTGGTATGTGTACAGCTGACCTGATTACAGACAGCGGTATCATTGCATTGCATAACACATGATGCAACTTTGTCATTACATGGGTACTCTTTACAGTTGATGTAGAGCTTGGTACAGTCCACTGGTCAAGGATCACATGGTGGTGTACTCTTATGTGTCCTACAACATGTATGGATGCTTGTTGGTGGTCTGAGGGCATGGTGGTGTCTGAGGTTCACATCCTAGAATGCAGCATGTGACACTGTGTGCTGCACATGACTCATCTGTGATGCCTTTCTTGGGGGTACCAGTCAGTACATGTGAGTGGCCTCTATGTATGTGGGGACACCACTACTTGGAGTGGTCCGTACCTGTGTTATGGCCCACATGTCTGGTTCTGAGGTATATGGTGGTAGTGCTATTGTGCACTACAGAGCCATCAGCCAGGTGTTCCTCACTGCACAGATGTCTGTACTCCCCATTGTTGGATCTACAGTGAGCAGCTGTGGTTATGGATGCTACACATCTAGCACTGGTTAGCATAAGCATACAATGCAGTTGTCCTGTAGGTGTCAGGGTGTTCCCCTTTGTTTAGGACATTAGTGTTGGAATGGCACTGTATGGGCAGATGCAACTTGGGTATTATCCCCACTCCCTTGAATCATGGATGCATGTGATATGTGTCAAAGGCCTGTCTACTGTCAGTCATGTCATCCCAGAATGACAAACACTGGACAACCTGGTACTTACAGTAGGAAATTGGCTCATTGTGTTGTTCAAGCAGTTGTCACCTCTAGCAAGCCTCCTTGTGTTGGTCAAGCAGTTTCCACTCCTAGCAAGACATCACTGCGAGTGGTGATATTGTGCTTGGTATAGGATGGTACATCTAAGGTGATGGACAGCAACAGACGTTGTGTAAAAGACCGGTGTCGGATATATGTAGAGCAGTGTTCCTGCTAACAATGACAACTACTAACACCAGAGCCCATTACAATGTGTTCTTTACGTCTACCTGTAATAGCATGGCCACTGTGGCCTTCCGTGTTTAGAATCAGAGTGCATCCCAGACAGCCCTGTGCTACTAAGTATATGAGCATGCCCAGTATAACCTTGTGTAGATGGACACATAGTGCATTCCGAACAGCTCTGTGCTACTAAGTGTGTGAACATGCTCAGTGACACCTTGTGTCGGTTATGTGCCTCTGTATATGGGCATGGCCATTGTAACCCTGTATAGTGATAGTAGTCGTCCATTCCACAGATGGGCATACACCAGGTCA
Source organism: Protopterus annectens (assembly GCF_019279795.1). Taxonomy (NCBI): domain Eukaryota; kingdom Metazoa; phylum Chordata; order Ceratodontiformes; family Protopteridae; genus Protopterus; species Protopterus annectens. The sequence continues at coordinate 1,052,725,914 of NC_056731.1, read as the reverse complement.
GGATGGATTCCTTCATTAAACACACAGGTTCACAGGTATGTACATCTTAACTGCCAGCATCCCTGTTGATGTCTGCATTCCTAGAAGGTCATAATGACAGCCTTGAAATGTGTAGTCTGTGTGGCTCGACTCATTAATATGGAGTATTGTAATAGTGATCTGTAAATAGGCAGGTGTTCCGTTCCCACCACATGTGTGTGTGTGCGTGTGTGTGTGTGTGTGTGTGTGTGTGTGTGTGTGTGTTTGTGTGTGTATTTGTTACCATCTGCCTGAGGACTGAGTAATGCTTTTAGACTGCTCACACTCCATACATTTTTTCTCCCCACCTTTGGCAAGGCTGATGATGTCACCCATCTACAAATACACTTCTGGGAATGCTGTGACCCAGTAATTTCGGTAGCACGTTCTGTAACTGTGTAATGCTGTAGTGTAATAATGTAGTTAGGTCAGTGTTCTAATCCCAGACTTGCCGTGTGTATGTGTTTGTGTGTGTGTGTGTGTGTGTGTGTGTGTGTGTGTGTGTGTGTGTGTGTGTGTGTGTGTGTGTGTGTGTGTGTGTGTGTGTGTGTGTGTGTCTGCCTGCGTGAGACATGTGCACTGCTTTGTAGAGGATGCACTCTCTGTACAAATCCCATGACCACCTTTGTCATTCCTGCTGTTGTCACTCACCTAGGTATACACCTGTAGGCATACCGCAACCCAGTATTCGCCGTAGCGCATGTCCTAAATGCATATTGCTGCAGTGTGATATGGTAGAGGTTTGTATACAGGACATGGCCAGTGTGTGTTTGTCTGTCAGAGACTGTGTAGGGGTGGCCGTGATTGTCTTACCATTGGACATGTTTGGGAGCAGATTTTGTAGTTTTCCTATATGGTGTCTGTCTTATAACACATTGGCCACCTCATGAGGATTACAGCTGTCAGTCAGCCATGGGACTGTGTTGGCAAGCCATACCCATACAACTGGCGAAAGGCCTGGTAAACAAAGTATGCAGCCCTACTAGTACCCAGTATATGTCCCGCACCCATGTGCCATGCACAAACAAACTTGCCTAGGATACCCCGCTATGTTGCTTGTACCATGCACATTGATGACAGATAGTAGGCATGGTGTGAATGCAGTGGCATGCAGAGGACATGGCACCCTGTACCGCGGTATAATAGGCACACATATGCGGATATTGTGCCTTCACTATGTTCCACACGGAATGCCTGCAACATATGTGGTGCCATCAAATGTGATCCACAGAGGCCAGACAATGCTATACACATGTGCCCTGCATGGACCCATGCCAATGACACCACGGAATACCTGTATCATACTATCAATGCAGGTGCAGGGTCAACCTGCTCACTATAAGCAGGTTTCGCCACACCATGCCAGTACTGGCATATCAGGGGATAACAGGCTATGTACACAACATGTGTCTGCCAAACCAGGTACGCCTGTACATGTCACTGTACAGTATTGTGGGACATGCACATCCCAGGCAATGTCCATGTGAAGGACTATCAAACAGAGACATGGCATGCATTGCAAAGCTATGGCCATACACATTGGTAACCAGGATGTCAGGCCAGATAATGCAGTACCCATCTGTGTGGGACATTGCAGACACTACACCCCTGCACTGCACACCATTGTCGGGTGACACAATGCCAAGGATTACCCCTCACCCAGCCTTGTACAGCCATCTTGCACAGCCAGTCACTACACAGCCATGAAGCAATGTATACCTGCATACCAGTACTGGAACCCTGTGTCTGCATGTGGGTTGTGATGCTCCCAACCACAGTCACTCCCAGTATAACCCTCGATGGCATACCAACAGATGTCAAGCACTTTTACATGCCCTAGCCCATAGAACCTCCAGATATCCCCTGTGGTGCATGTAATCCTGTGAATTACTGCAGTGTGGCAAACTAAGTAGTTACGTTGTGTATTTGTGGCCCTGGCAAAGGTGTCAATGCATGTCCATTAGAGAGTGTGGTTGTGGTGACAGTGGCATCAGTTCACGTGGACAGCCATGTGTGCCACACCTAGTATATATCTACTATATCTCTGTTGCAGATGTCACTCACCTGCACACCTATATGTTCTTACAGCACAGCAACAAGTCGCCTTTGTGGCACATGTAGTAGCATCATGCACATGTAATAGTAATGAGTAGTCAGTAAGGGGGTTTGATCCCTGTACTGTTCAGTGTGGCAGATGATGCTTATGATTAAGTCTCCAAGCCCTTCCCTGGTGTACCTTGCCTGTCCCACCCACACACTCTCTGGTGGTTGTGAAGGAGTACACCTGCACAACAGCAGCATGTGTATTGTAAGTGATGGACATGGTCAGATGATGGCCTCTGCACCTACTGCAGTCCTTCCCTGGCTGATTGCATGTGGTACAGCTGTGATGGTGTTCCCATAGCCATCTGCATGATAAACACAGTACACTATCTAGGGAAAACATGTTGCTATTTGGCCATGACAGTTGCTGTGAGTAGTACCTGGATGTGGTGTTCTGACATGGCATCACAGATGATATCTGGATGTACCGCAATCATTTTCCACAGTGGGAAATAGCCTAAAGGCAGGAGGGTGATGTGCCACACATGACTACAGCATGTAAGTGTAGGTATGCTGCATTGAGGCTACTGCCTGTTTAACATGTGTGTGGTAATGGCTATTCTGCATGTTATAATACAGACATGACAGTACTCTGTTCATGAGGGACCCCCATCTGTAGGGCCATATGTGAACTGGTCAGTGTGTGCAACCGTTTGTTTCCTGTGTTACACACTAAACACACATCTGTGCACAACAGAAACATGGTGTGAGGATTGCAGACAGTCCATGATGATAGGGATGTGTTACTGCCATCGCATCCCTGACTGGACATGTGTCACATGAGACAGTGGTATGACAGACACTGACTGGGGTTCCCAGTGACAAGCCAATAATGGGCAACTGTTCATAGCTGCGGTCACACGTCTACTACACATTGTACAGATGGCATGCAGTATATATGCATGTGTTGTGCTCCCTCTGCAAATGTATACCATCTGTTGTGTTGGGTTGATGGTTATATCTATGCATACTGTTGTAGGTAATCCTGTATGCTGTTGTGTTGGATTGATGATGTTATCTATGCATACTGTCGTAGGTAATCCTGTATGATGTTGTCTATCAATAAGCAATTTGTGGGTTTAAACTGCAACACCATAGGCAGAATGGGTTGGGAGGTCCCGGCAGAACCTCCTGTCCCACTTCAGCTGACCATGGCACCAGACACTAGCACATCTGGGGCCCAGCCTTAGACATCAACCTCTGTTGGCTCTGCACCACCTTCTGGTGGTACCACCACTGAGGATGGAGTGTGTCCCCCCTGTGAGCGGGACCAGACTAGTACATGTCTGCTGTCGTGCGGTCCCAGATGTGTTGCGTTGGTGGCTTACTAAGGGGTTTCGAAGCCAAATACGCCAGCTCAAGGGTGGAGTGTCACCTTTACAGGGTGATGCTGCCCCTCCTGGACAGCCCCCAGCACTGCCTCCTTTGCAGCTGTTTAGGTGACTGGCAGTTGCCCATGGCTGGGGACCTCCATCCCACTGTTCCCGTGAGCTTGTGAATGCCGAACACCCATCTCCGTCCGGGGTGTATCCCCCCACATGTGTCATATACTAACCCTGTATGCTGTCTTTTCTGTGATCCTACCTATCCTCCATGGCCATACCTACACTCCTTCCCCTACATCCAACCATCACCTACGGAAACATAAGGCCAATCGGCTCCTAGGACAACATCTGCCCTATACATAGCTGTCCATTACACACACATGCCCACTGGACACATGAAATCCTTGTAATATGCATCACAATATACTCCTGTTATCCTCAGCCCTGCTCTCAGGCGCACGATCCTGGTATGCACATCACTCCTATATGGTCCAGGTACACGTGATGAGGATGACCCCATTGTACACACAACACTACCGGTCCCTCTATGGTTATCCCATTTACCTTTATCATGATGATGATGTTGCACACAGCACCTTGCAAGAGTACTGTTCACACATAATGATTGGACAGGTACTGTTGTGTTAATGTACATTACATGCACAGAGTGATGTATACGGCCAATGTACAACTATTTGCGTACATGACTGACATGTCTGCCTGAGGGGGTCTTGAGATCACATAGAGCAACACCACTACATAATACAGGGTCACTGGTGTTTCCTGTTTCATTAATTTGTAATGCTTTGTTGCCACATGGTATGTTCCTGATATATCTCTATATATGTATGTACCTATATGCTTGACATAAACACTCACATATACGTCTAAATGGTGGGATACATTCCTATACTGTTGAATGACTGCACTGTATGATATGTTTGTGGTGCTGTCCATTGTCTGTATATCTGCCATGGCGTATTGTTAACTCATATTAGCTGTGTGCGCAGGATCCTGGTTCCGACCCTTGCAAAGGACGTTTATTTGGTTGCAGGGCAGAACAAGCCCATTGGATACGGAGGGAGTAAGGCACATTAAAGCAGTTGGGAGCGGGTGTGCGTGGGTTTGCACGGTGTTAACCAGTGCTGATCTCTGGTTACAGCTTCTTACACTCGGTTAGCCTCTACATTGCTTTACCAGTGCAATACTCACATACTGGTAGCCAAACACACTTACACCTGCTCGCTCCCGCACTTGCTAATGCACCGACATTGGTGCTTGCATCTGTCACTCACACCCCTGGGTGGGAGCAAGGACCACAATATTACCTTGTGCTGCCTATAACATCGGACTACATGAGTACAGTATCGGGAATGGCTGCCCATTAGGTAATGGCATGGCGTTCGACTGTATGGAATCAGCGGCCTGTCCAGTGAATCAATCATATTATTTGTGGGCCAACTAGTTGGCAGCCTAGGGCGCCGCTTTAGTAAGGGCACTTTTCCAGTATTTATTTGGTGTAGGTAGACCAGGATGGGGGCACAGGGTGGTGTGGTAGGGGGTGCTGTGGTGCCCTTTTGCTTAGGTCACCAGTTGACCTAAGGCCGCTCCTGAGTACAGTATCGGGAATGGCTGCCCATTAGGCGATGGCATGGCATTCGACTGTACAGAATCAGTGGCCTGTCCAGAGAGTTAATCATATTATTTGTGTGTTCCTCATACAATCTGCTCCCACCTTGTGATGCCTATTACATCGGACTACATGACTATAGTATCAGGAATGGCTGCCCATTAGGCGATGGCATGGTGTTCGACTGTACGGAATCAGTGGCCTGTCCAGTGAAGCAATCATATTATTTGTGGGCCAACTAGGCGGCTGCCTAGGACGCCACTTTAGTAGGGGCACTTTTCCAGTATTTATTTGATGTAGGTAGACCAGGATGGGGGCACTGGGTGGTGTGGTAGGGGGTGCCGTGGTGCCCTTTTTCCTAGGGCACCAGTTGACCTAAGGCCGCTCCTGAGTACAGTATCGGGAATGGCTGCCCATTAGGCAATGGCATGGCTTTCAACTGTACATAATCAGCGGCCTGTCCAGAGAATTAATCATATTATTTGTGTATTCCTCATACAATCTGCTCCCACCTTGTGATGCCTAATACATCGGACTACATGACTACAGTATCGGGAATGGCTGCCCATTAGGCAACAACATGGCGTTCGACTGTACGGAATCAGCGGCCTGTCCAGTGAATTAGTCATATTATTTGTGTGTTCCTCATACAATCTGCTCCCATTGGCTGATACATGGGAACCGAGACTCTTCAATACAGACAAGTATTTGGGTTTTGGGAGCCATATCCGTCGGCCGAGTCATGCTACCACACACCTATTATAGGTTTGCCACCTTTTCAATTCGGCCAAGGTGGGACTTTAGGGTTAACACCTGTCCCACGTTGTGAGGGACAGTCCCTCTTTAGGCAGTTGTGTCCTGCAAAAATAATCAAGACATAGCAAATGTCCTGATTACAGGACAATATTATATTCTACATTTCTTTAATAGTTGCATAAAACAGTTATTTTATATATGAAACTTCTATATGTTATGTGAAGTAGCATAAGCAAGTCAAATGTTACTAGAATAAGCTTTTATTTGTGCAAATAAGTATAATTCTGTAGTATGCATGGGTGTAGGTATGTTTTGTCCTATAAAGTCTGACATTTCTACAGAACATGTCCCACATTGGCCATTTGGAAAGATGGCAACCCTATAGGACCTGTAGGTAGAGATGTCAGATTTTGCAGGGCAACACATACCCACAGCCAGTAGAAAGCAGAGTACTTCACTGTTTTGCCTAAATAAAAGGTTATTCTTGTAGCATTATAGTTGCTTATACTTTTTCTTATAACATTTAGGTGTTTCAGATACAAAATAATTGCTTTATGCAACTACTACAGACAATATAGGAAATCTTTGCCCTAAATCACAGTAAATTTGCCATAATTACATTTATTTTGCTGGACACAACTGCCCAAAGGGGAGTGTCCCTTGCAAAGGTGGACAGGTGGTAACCCCAACCCTATTATTCTATCAACTTTCTAAGGTAGTCGGCTGAACATGCGCTTTCTCTCACTAGCAGACCTCTCATATGGTTGGGAATGAATGAACACTGAATCAGGGACAGTGCATAACAACCTCAGGGACATACTTAGAAGGTTAGTGCTATTAACCTGACACATTGACGGACCCAGAGCACATATGAATTCATACACATTGTCTGAGGTAGACGCTGTTTATGACTCTTACATGTCGTCATTATTCATTATGTGTATTCCGCCTCCTTTCCACCTAATATCACTAGTTCTAGGAGGGTTTAGTTGGGACTGTGCTAGATTCTGATTCGTAATCAAGGACGTCCCTGGTAATCAGGGATAGTTCATTGATATGGTCCCTATGTGTTCCCCCAATGGTTTACGGACTATCCAGTAGATGTGCTCTTAAGGTTTGGTAGGTATAGGCGTCTGCTATACCCACATCAGAATATTACTTACATCCATAAGGCATTCCTAATACATCTCTGCCAGCCAACACCTGCACGCCTAGGCCCATAATCGCATACCCATAGTTCCCCTACCTGCCACTCCTCTACAGCACTCATCCTTACTGTGGGTGCAGGTGGGATATGAACACACCCCTACACATTGCCCACTCTCCCCGTGTCAGGACACATGTTGTACGTTGTGACAACCCATGAGTTATCAGGCTTGCACAACCTACTGTTCTGTGTACAGCTACATCCTGGTCGCAGCAATCTTTATTGACCTTGGCTGGAAGAACAAAATGTTTGGTGTCCCACAAGGGACATTGCTGTCCATGTTCAAAGGTTCATAGGTTCATAGGTTCATACTAGGCTATTTGCCCTAGGGCATTTATAAGCCTAGCCAGAGTGTGTTTGGCTTTCGCCACCCATTTTAAATTAATTTTGCTATGCCCTTTTTCGAGGTTAGTATACCATGCCGCTGTCTAACAGTGACAGAGAAGTGATACCCGGGGTAAACCTACGATCTCCCATCCACTCAATGAGGGACTCTGCCAAACCTGGACTGGGATTTTATTCCAGAGTGAAGGGAGCCTCTGGGTTATGAATCTGTCCCTCCAGCATGTCCTTTTTATTTCAGTGCTGAGGTTCAAGTCTCTCAAGCGCGTAGCTCGATGGGATTTGGATTTTCTGAGGTGCAGCATGTCCATTAATTATGGGTTGGACATGGCTTTATACGTCAGGCACAGATCACCTCTGAGCAGGTGGTATGCTACTGAGTAGAGCTGGAGTTTCTTTAACCGGGCAGCATATGGCATCTGTTTGAGCCCTTTGATCCTCTTGGTGAGGTACTTTTGGGGTCTTTCCAGTTGCTGCAGGTGTCTGGTAAGGTAAATCCCAAAAGGGGCATTGTACTCAATTATGGGCCTGATGAGGGATGAGTAAAGAGGCACGATGACCTCCCTTGATCTAGATGTGAATCCCTTCATGATTAGGTGGGCTATATAAAATGTTTTTCTAACCACTTTGGCCACGTGGTTATCAAATGAGAGATTGCTATCAACTTGGGTCCCCAGGTCCCTAATTATTTCTTCTGTACTTAATGGATTACCACCTATGTGGTAATTTGTGGGCACTTTGTTTTTGCCAAAGGGGATAACTATACACTTTTTGGCGTTTAGCTTGAGGCCATGGCTCTAGCACCAGTTGTCTGTCTCTATGAGGCCCTTTTGGAGGATGCTTGTGTCTGCTGGAGAGTCGATTATGGCGCCCAGTTTGCAGTCATCTGTGAACTTGGTCAGCCACAGTCCTTCCATGTTGGCCTGTACCTCCGAGAAATATATACCGAACAAGAGAGGTCCCAGGACTGAGCCTTGTGGGATGCCACTTGTAACTGGTTTGGAGTCTGACATGGCTCCCGCAATTCTAACCATGTGGGTTCTGTCCTTAAGCCAGTTTGCAACCCATCTAGTGACATAGGGGTTTATATTTAAGCTGGTGAGCTTATCTATAATGCCCAAGTGGGGTATTGTATCAAAGGCTTTTGCGAGGTCCAGGTAGGCTGTGTGGACCATCTTCCCCTCGTCAATGGCCTTGGTGACTGTTTCAAAGAAATCAACCAGGTTTAAGAGGCAGGATCTGCCCTTAACAAAGCCGAACTGGGTAGGATCCAGTATCTGTAGGTCCCCAATATCTTTATTTATGAGGTCCATGATGATCCTTTCCATAGCTTTGCAGAGCAAGCTAGTCAGGCTTATGGGGCGATAGTTTCCAGGATCCGTTAAGGCACCACCTTTGTGGAGAGGGACCACTGTTGCTGTACGCCACTCTTTGGGTACATATCCTGTAGTAAGGCTGAGATTGAACAGTAGTTTTATGTTTGGGTTTAGCTCTTCTTGGAGTTCATGTAGGATGCAGCCCAGGACACCATCTGGTCCCATTGATGCTGTGTTTTTTGCTTTGGAGAGGGCGGCTCTTACCTGAGCATCTGAGATGTCAGGGGGGCAGCACTCTGCTGGGATAGATATTTGCCCTTTTGGTGGGGAGGGGGGGAGAAGTTTGCGCTGAACCTGTCAGCTAGGATGTTGGCAATGTCTGCGGGTTCGGTGTATTTTTTGTCATTTTGGACTAATTCTGAGCATATCTGGCAATTCCCACCCAGGTTCCTAACATAACTAAAGAAAGCCTTGTGATTATCCTTAGTGTCCTGTGCAATTTTTTCTCAAGCTGGCCTTAGATGATTTTATGAGTGCCCGTAGTTTTTTGCTAATACTGATCAGAGATGCCTTCCCTTTTTGGGATTTTGCTCTATCATGTAGTAGCTTTCTCCTTCTATTGTATAGTTTGTTTATGGCTGGGGTCCACCAGACAGGACGTCTACCTTTGGAGGATTGGGTCTTGGTTTTATTTGGGATTGCATGATCCATGCATTCCTGAAGGTGTTCATAGAATGCGTTTATAAAGGATTCTGCGGTCTGCGCCATATTTTCCACAGGCCCGGGGGCTTTGAAGGATTCCACCTCAGTTTTGAGGAGTGTGAAATTTGCTTTAGAGAAGTTTTTCACTGCGGTTTTCAGGGCAGGGGGTGGAGTCGGGATGTGAATATCCAGTGAGATTATTTTATGGTCTGATCTTACCAGTGAGGGATACACTTCTGGTCTGGAGCATAGAGTCCCCATGTTGGTGATGACCAGTATGTTTTCCCCTCTTGTGGGAGTGGTAAGAAGTTGTTCCATAGCATTTGAGTTTATAAATTCTAGGAACCTTTGGGCTAGGGTGTTGGAGCTAGAGTAATGCTCCCAGTCTATGTTTGGGTAGTTGAAGTCACCCAATATAATGGTGTTTGGAGAGACCTTCATATTTTCCAGTGTTCTCAGGAAGGCCGAGTGGGGTTCCTGGGTTTGGGAGGGTGGTCTGTAGCAGGCTATAAACTGGAAGGCAGTTTTACCCACTGTTAGTTGCACATGGATAGTCTCTGATGCTTCGTGCTGTGCCACCAACCTGGAGGTGTGGGTATCTTTGACGAATATTGATACTCCCCTCCTTTTGTGGTTCGGTCCAAGTTTTGGGGCCGAAAAGCATGGTATGAGGTATAACCTGGTAGTGCTGGGGTGCTCTCGAGAGCCTTGAACCAGGTTTCTGTTACTGCACAGATATCGATGTTCTCCATGCTAAGGAGAGTTTCGAGTGCATGCATCTTGAGGTTTAGACTTCTGGCGTTGAGTAGCATTACTCTTAGTTTCTTATCCCTTGTGATACCTATGGAGGTGGGTTTGTCTTTTGAGCCTTGCCTAAAAAAGGCACTATGGGGGTAGCAAGAGCCTTTACCAATATCCAAAAGCCCAGGGGGACAGGTGTTTAAAGTGTAGAACTTGTAGGTCTCTCCCACTGGTAGTTTCCTGCCAGTGGTTTGGGAAGCAGTGGTGTATTTACCTTTATTGTGTGTCTGTATCTCTCACCGGCCTAGCTGGGAGGGTGGGAGGTAGACGTTTGTTTATTGGACCTCCCACCAACATATGCCCGGTCTGAACATATGTTACCCGTAACTGCTGTAATATAACCTAGGTATATACATGTGTATATTTACTGTAACATATATATATCTATTTACATTAATATATACAGATATATCTGCATATATATGCATACATGTATATTCATATCTTGCTATATATATATATATATGTATATATATATATATATATATATATATATATATATATATATATATATATATATATATATATGTGTGTGTGTGTATATATATATATATATATATATATATATATATATATATATATATATATATATATATATATATATATATTACATCTGTACATACAAACATACATTTCCGATGCTGGGAGCTGCTTACACCCGTGCAGGCGCACTCGCCTATACTTGCTGTGCATTACATATGTTACTGCGGCTTATCTGTGCTTACTTGTGCCTTATTCATTATGACCGTACCACTTTGATTGAAAGGATCTGGTTAATAGTCCCATGTGATACACACATTTACTTTTACATGTTTAAATGTCGGCTTTACAGCAGACCGACATTCATTCCACAAGGAAAATTATATGTGCTATAGTCGAACTTGAACCGTGAATGCTATTCATTAGGCGGATGCTCTGACCACTACACTATTGGTGTTCTGCTTCATTTATATGTATACCCATGGTTCATAGTTACCCGAACACATGCCTCAACACTTCACTTACACAGCAGGCATCCATTTTCATGTTGAGAAAACCACACTACTACACATGCGCCATTCCCTATTCCCTACTGCTCTGGACCCATGCTGCATGTTGACTCACTTCGAGGATATTCAGACCTCCAAAGCCTATAGTCCTGGCACATACATATGTTTGATTGTCAGGGGGTTCATGTGGTCATCTGGGTTTAGGCTTGTCTGACTGGGGACCGGAACATCCCTGTACCCATTTGAAAGTCAGATTTTGCACGTGGACAAGGTTATTCCCACTGTTAGTATTCTACCTGTGGTTAGAGATGCAGGGATTTTGGCCACCTCTGGCCAGCTATATTCCTTCACATTCGTTATGATTGCTTTCTTGTTCCCATGTTCGTTATATATATATATATATATATATATATATATATATATATATATATATATATATATATAGTTGCCACCCTTTCAAATGGCCAAAGTGGGACTTATTTGTTACAAACGTCAAGATTTTGCAGGCCGACACATACCCACAGCCAGTACAAAGGACAGGACCTCACTTTTATGTCTGATTGACAGCTTATTTGTGTAGCATTTTAGTTGCTTATTCAGTTTCTTATGACATTTAGGTGTTTCAGATACAGAATAACTGTTTTATGCAACTATCACATAGATGTAGGACATATTTTTTTCATTAAATCTCAGGACATCTGCCATTTGACACTAAGTGTACAGGACACAACTGGCCAAAGAGGGACTGTCCCTCGCAACATATAGTTATGTGGTTACCCTATATGTATATATATATATATATATATATATATATATATATATATATATATATATATATATATATATATATATATATATATATGTGTGTATATATATATATATATATATATATGTTTGTTTGTACGTATGCATGCATACACATCTATATGATTTGATTACTTTGATCATACTGTTGAATGATTGTGCTGTCTGCTATGTTTGTGATAACATCGATGTTAGGTATAACTGCCATGGCTTAGTGGTAAATCACATTGATTGTGATGTGTAGGTTCCTGGTGTCGGGCCTGGCCGATGCGGTATATTGTGTTGTTGGGCGGAACAAGGGCCGTTGGACAAAGGGTGAATACAACACTTTTCAACTGTGGTTTTCCGTTTAACAGCCGATTCACGTCACAAAAATCTGTCTACATTCTTACTATGATACGTCACCCCAGTTCACATTTCATTGGTATTATATCGTTATACAGCATAAAATTTGCAAGATATGCTCGTATATGGATTACGCTTCATAAATGGTGCATGCTGCAGTCGAACCGGCAACGTCTGCTCGATAGTAAGATGCTCTAACCATTACACTATTGGTGTTCTGCTTTATTTATATGTATACCCATGTTTCATAGTTACCCGAACACACTACTCAGCACTTCACTAACACAGCAGTCATCCATTTTCCTGTTGGGAAAACTGCACTGCTACAAATGCGCCATTCCCTACTGTTCTGGACCTTTGCCGCATGTTGACTCACTCAAAGTATATTCAGACCTCCAAATTCTATAGTCCTGGCACATACATGTATTTGATTGTCAGGGTGTTCATGTAGTCATCCGGGTTTAGGCTTATCCGACTGGGGACTGGGACTGCCCTGTACCTAGTTGAAAGTCAGACTTAGCATGGGGACATCGTTAGTTCCACTTTTAGCGTCCTATCTGTGGTTGGGGATGCAGAGGTGTGCTCAACTCTGGCCATCCTGATATATAACAGCACTAAATGTTACGGGGGGTTCCGCTGCTGTTTCCCTTCACATTCATTATGACTGCTATATTGTGAAAATGTTCATTCTTCATATCTACATACATATATATATATATATATATATCTATATCTATAGATATATATATATATATATATATGTGTGTATATAAAAATTGGTCTGCACATACACATGCATATACACCTATATGCTTATTTACATTTCCCATACTGTTGAATCACCGCTACTTACCGTCGCACATACACGCTTCCATACCCCCTTACGTCTAGGGTTGCCACCTTTTGAAATGGCCAAAGTGGGGTATTTTCGGGACACACATCAGATTTTACAGGCCGAAACATACGCACGGTCAGTACAAAGGTTAGAACTTTACTTATTTGCCTAAATGAAAGCTTATTCTTGTAGCAGTTTACTTGCTTATTCTGTTTCCTGTAACATTTAAGTATTTTATGTACAGAAATAACTGTTTTATGCAACTGTTACATGAAATAGGGACATAATTATTTCCTACAATCACAGGACATTTGCCATTGTATTATTTTTGGTCAGGACACAACAGCCCAAAAAGGGACTGTCCCTTGCAAAGTGGGACAGGTGGTAACCCTACTTACGTCTGCTTTAAAGCACCTTAATCACCCTATATCCGACTGCCACTAAGCAAATGTGTAAGGTATATATTCCTGATAATGCACGTGGGGAGACATGCATCACGGTCAGGTGTTTAATCCCGGGTTGTAGGTTCTGCAGGACCGGCTGGAGGCTGAGCAGTCTTATGGACAAGTACTGCTCATACAACTTGTGTCCAGATGTCTACAGGACTGGGCATTGTGTCGTGACACCAAGTCTAATGTTTAGAACAGATACTTATCCCATGAGGGATATCCAAAAATTATGGGGACCGATGACCTCGATTCTTTTGGCTTTATGAAAATGTGGTAGGGTTATACTTGCAAGGGATACATAGTTTGCAATCCTGAGACTGTCTAGGGTGAGACTGCCTACTAGATATGAGTAGGGGTCACTATGTGCAGATATGGCTGTGCCAAGCCAGCAGCCCGAGTATGGGTAGTTTTGGTGGACGTTCAGGATGGGGGGGTGGGCTGTGGAGAGGATGATGGGTATTCAATTATGTATCCAGGTATGTTGCGGTTGGATGGCTCAGTGCAGGCCAGACCATTATGTGGGTATGTGCTGGTAGTGTTTCTGTACATGTGTATCGCACATTTTAATGTTCATATGTTTGTGGGATTGTGTTCTACAGTATGGCCTGTCAGGTTATATTGCGGATGTGAATATTTGCTCTTTGGCTTTCTTTCTGATTCACCCACTGCTCCCTCGTACACCTCCATTTCACCTATTGTGCATCCAACCCAGTATCCCCTTGGCGAATTATTAAATAACCCATCACACCCCACCCCCATATTCCACACACGCCATCCATCCCTTCTCTGGTTGATGGCCCATGGCACAGTCAACAGAACACGTTGGGTATACTACATATCTCTGGTACAAATATGGTTGTGAGGACTACCCTAGCATTTTTGATCAGCCACATTCTGTACTTCATGCACATAAGTACACACAAATACTTATTTTTCATGGCATGGTAGGTAGACCTGGGTAATACCCGTTCATCTTTGGGCCGTCCTGACAAGGACGACTTGGACCGGGAATGGGCAGATTTTGGGCAAATGCTCTGACAATTGGTAGGGTTGCCACCTTTTCATATGACCAAGATGGGACATTTTCGGGACACACATAAGATTTTATGGGCTAACACATACCCATGGTCAGAACAAAGGATAGTACTTTAGTTTTATGCCTAAATATAAGCTTATTGTTTTAGCAGTTTAGTTGCGTATTCTGTTTTGTTTACTTGCTTATTCTGTTTCTTGTAACATTTAGGTATTTTACATATGGAAATAAGTATTGTATGGGACTATTACATAAAATATGGGACATAATTATGTCCTACAATCGCAGGACATTTGACATTTATAATGGTTTTGGTATGGACACAACTACCTAGAGGGGGACTGTCCCTCACAATGTGGGACAGGTGGTTACCCTAACTGTTGGGCTAGGCTTAGCAAGTGGCAGTGAGCTAACACAATGCGTTTCACTTCCACTTGGTATAACTATCGACACTACAATGGAATACTGGCACGTGGTTTTAAATGTCATTTGTTCGAGGGACGGGGACTCAATATTCAGCTACGTGCCTTTGTGTTTACTTTTTATTTTGGTGTTTGCAAAACTGTCTTGTATGCTTTGCAAACATTTCAGTATCCATGGACACTGACAGGAGTGATTGCTATTAGAGGCAGACTGTACTAGTCAGCATTTTAGGTTGCGTGTATGCAGCCGACATGTTCACACCTCCGTGCAGCACTTGTACAGTCCCCTTCTACTCGCCCACATTTCCTATGCACGTGGCCCTTGCGGCAGCGCACCTTCATTAATATGCATGTGGTGCTGCTCTGCCATCTCTACGCTGCACGGTCGGCACAAGGCTAACGCCGTCCTTGCGCCGAGCTTCATGAATCCCAGGGCTTGTCTATTAGTTTTTTTAACTATGTTTAAGATAATCAAAAAAATTTGAAAAAAAATATGCTTACTATAGAACTTTGGCCTTCTCACCACTACCTGATCAAACCACATGGTCAGCTAGTCAGGCCTTCTGTAGGTCATTTTACCTGTGGTAGAACTGTAAGGCAGAGCAGGTGATCCCTGTCAGGGATGACAGGTGCTCCCCCAACTCCTGCCAGATGTCTTTTTTCCACTCACTACCCTTTATGGATTCCTTGATCTTAGCCAGGTATGACTCATTAAGAAGGTAGACCAAAATATTGGTCTGCTTATCTGACCAGATTGGAGAACAGCCTCCTGCCTTTACAGGTGCTGCTATCAACTGAAGTACCAGAAGAGAATGAAAAAAAATATGGACAGGATTGTGTTTTACAGGTCTAAAATCACTCCCTCTGGGGTGTGACATCACCTTAACCAAAGTTAACCAGTAGGGACATTAGACAAGGTCGTATTATTATTATTGGCAAGTTTGGTTTGACCAAAAATGCTTTGTCACCTACACTTTTTTTTTGTTTTGTTTTGTTAAGAAATTCAATTGCATTTCATTTTATGTTGGGTAAAAGTCATTGTGCAATCATAACTTTCCTTTGTATGACATAGTGGCTACTATGTGTGTACAGTAAAGCAGGAGTATTATTAATATTTTGTTTGAGGAGTTATTTTTGCTGAAATAAATAGTTCTATGTGCGAGTATCAACTTTTATTAAATTTTGAGTTCTTTGAATTGATAAGGTATACCAGATGATGTTAGATAGATAGGGATTATACTTGATGCTTGTTCAAGCTCACATGCATATGACTCCATTTTGCATTTTCTAAACACATTCAGCTTTGAGCAGAACTCAGGCTATCTGCACCTTTCCATGACAAGATGGGACTAGTGAGAACTGCTGTGGACTCTAGTGTGTTCTCATAAACCCAAGGCCACATTCACAAACAGCTGAGGCCTGATTACGTGGATAAGTTGCTGTATGCAATCACATATTACTGGGAGCCATACTGATAAATGTAAAAGGGCCTAATTTGCAAACAAAATATATAACTGGACCTGCATTTTTGTGAAATGGTTCAATTCCACAATATTAACTTCTGATTATTCAGCTTAGGTGGAAAAGGATTTTGGAAATCTCTGACTTTTAAAGTAAAAACAAATAATAGAAATAAAATGTAAGTTAATATGAAGCACTTCGGAGTTATGCAAAATTAGTGTTCAAGAAATGTTTTATTTTAATTATATGATATTCATACTACGTTGGCTTTAGTGAAGAATGTAAAGCTGTCATGTATAAATGAAAAATAATTGCAGTAGCAGTGGAAATGATTAGTGATCCCTGACAAAATCATTTTCCTTGGTGTCATTTAGTGGTTGTACAAACATAGCTGAAATGCAATGTTTTAATTGTGAATAACCGAATTCATAAGGATGTATTGTTGGCTGAACAATATGTCTTTAATGGGAGATTTCTGAGTAAAGAATGAAACATGACAGTATTATGAGTACATATGAAGACAGTGGTAGGGGCTAGAGGAAGGATGAATATGCTAATAAACTGATTGCTTTACCATTGTGAAAGTATTTATGATACTGCAGATATTACTATAGCACAATTTTACCTGTCTGGACTTAGATTTTGCATGAGATTATAATTATGGAATTTGTGTGGCTTAACTTTTTTATATGAGGATGGCAGGCAAACTTTCATTGCTAATGATTGCATGCAATAGTTTTTTTGTGTATGACTGTGGCATATTTTTATGTGCAGTAATAATACAGAACAAAGGATCATGGCACAGAAAGCACTGTCTCAGCCATGAGGAAAACTGTATCCCCATGGCAGCCCTTATGACATATATCAAATGTCTGCTTGGTAAAGGGGGGGTGCTATGGTAGGATGTGCTAGAGCCAAGTTGAGGCAGAATGCAACTGCCTGTACCAGTTCTGGAGGAAACGACTCCATCAATTATCCTTTTAATGCAAGATGAGAAATGCCTCCCCTCTCTCCATCAGGTATGACTATAACAAAGAAGATGATGACACTGGAATAATCAGTGTTGGTGTGGATACTGGCTGCTACCAACATCTGCAACAGCAACTCTCATTTGCTCAGTAAGAGTGGTTGAAAAACAGTAGCATATATTTATACAGCAAAATGAATTCTGACTTGGAATGATTACATTAAACATGTAACAATTACTGTTAACAGGTGAAATCCACACCTATACAGAATGACAGTGAAGGCAGTGTACATGGAAAGACTTCCCAAACTTCCTTTGTTAAGCACACAAAACTATATGCTATTAATTTATTAGCAATGTTTTTTAAATCTATAACATCAGCATCAGAAGCAAACAATTGCACTAAACAATACATTTGGATGATATGAGTAGCAAAATGGCTATTGAAGATGATGATGATAAAACAGTTATATTTTTATGGCAGTCAGAGGAAAGTGATGCGTAGTCCCCAAGTTTAATGGCAGTATCTCACATAACGCTGCAGGAAAAAGCAGTGCATCAGAAAGTCAAGCACATGTTGACATTACATTACAGTTTGTAGAGGGAGGAAACCGATGCACATCTACACTAGTATCTCCAAAACCAGACAACACTTTCAGGATGATGACAGACATTCAGAGGTAACAGTGTCCACAGTACATCTTTACAAAGGGGAGATAGGCACAGGGATATGTCAAAGCTACCACAGGAAACACATAAAGCATTGGCTTCCCACCAGCAAATGTGGAGTGACATTGTTATGGCTTAAAGCACTACCAAAGAAAGTAAACTGGAAATGATTGGAGTACCACAGGGCATACATGAGGATCTGTAGCATTTCATGGAAATCACATTGATGCATAGTATGATGGCACACCATGCATCCAAGTCCACCCCCATTCATACACTAGTTATGACTTACTGACTCAAGTAGGAGTCAGTCATGGAGGTGACGTGGACAGTGTACTGTCAGATCATGCGGGGCAGATCACATGCGATGACTAGTGCTTCTTAAGAAAGTATTGTAATTAGGGGAAACAAGCACAACAGATTTTATGCAGGCCACATCAGCATTCATCTATACCTAGCAATAGCTGTCATTCAAGGATGCAGTCCACTTTCAAAGCACTGTCATATCAGAGTCTGTAGACTCACCAACATCAAGTAGGTTACCACATCAGACCAACTCCCCATCCAGCTCCCATGACAGCCCCTGTTCAAAATCTCTTGCACCATCGCCTAGCCTATCTTCAGGAGATGTATGTGACACATTTGACCTTGACCTACTTTGAATTGAGTGTGCCATGTATGTTTCTTACAATTTGGCCTTAGCAAACACAGGTCAATATTTAAGTTAAAGGAGAATAATTTATTTAAAAATAAGTTATGTAGTGGTGGAATTAAGATAATCTGTAACTGTACAGGTTCATAGGTTCATAGGTTGGTACTGAGCTATCAGCCCAAAGGCATATATTAGTCCAGCCACATTGTGCGGTATTCACCGCCCCTTTAGTAGTTCCCTAGACCCTTGTACTAGCAGCTAGTACCCTTGGCCCCTATCTAGTTGTGCTATTGGTGTGATCCCCGGTGTGAACTTTCTGTTACCCATCCACTCATCAAGGTTCCTCTTGAAGAGTGATAGTGAGGGGCTCTGTCTTATGTAGATCGGGACCCTGTTCCATAGTAAGGGAAGTCTCTGCAAAGGGAATCTATCCCTCCAGCATGTTCTATTCATTTTTGTGTTGAGGTTTATATCCCTAGAGATTGTAGCTTGAGTAGATTTGGTTTTGCTAAGCTGGAGCATGTTCAACAATTCTGGGTTGGACATGGCTGTGTATGTTAGACAGAGATCGCCTCTGAGAAAGCGGTATGTAACAGAGAACAGTCTTAGCTTTTTCAATCGTACTGCATAGGGCAACTGTTTGAGGCCAGGAATTCTCTTGGTTAGGTACCTCTGTGGTCTCTCCAGCTGCTGGAGATGTCTAGCCAGGTACATTCCAATTGGGTCTGATGAGGGAAGAGTAGAGAGGCACCATTACATTCTTAGATCTTGATGCGAACCCTTTCATGATCAGATAGGTCATATAGAAGGATTTTCTAACCACTTTGGCAACATGGTTATCAAAGGAAAGCTGGCTATCTACTTGGTTCCCTAGATCCCTTATTTCTTCTTCAGATTTCAGGGGATTACCTCCTTTGTTGTAGTTTGCGGGTACTCTGTTTTTACCAAAGGGTATTACTATGCATTTTTTTGCATTTAGCTTGAGACCATGGCTTTGACACCATGCATCAGTCTCATTTAGGCCCTCCTGGAGAGTATGTGTTTCACTCCAGTAATGGTACTGCTTAAAGCCTCACTGAACCATTGAAAGAAACATGTAGGTCATATGATAAGACTGCAGTGAAATCCTTCTATGTGGCAAACCTCATCACTAAGGGCTTTTCATCCAGAAAAAGGATGTTGTGTCCCACTGTACTCATCCCTCATTAGACCCATTATAGAATACAACGCCATGTTTGGTATGTACCTCTCAAGACATGTGCAATAACTGGAAAGGCCGCAGAAATACCTCACTAAAAGAATCACAGGCCTAAAGCAGATGACCTATGCTGACCGTCTACAACAACTCCAGCTATACTCTGTCTCATATCGTCTACTCATAGGCAATCTCTGCTTAACATACAAGGCCATGTCAAACCCAGAACTTTTGGACATGCTACACTTAAAGAAAACCCAATCCCTCAGAGACACATGCTCCAGGGATCTAAACCTTGTCATCACAATGAACAAAACATGCTGGAAGGATAGGTTCCTGACCCAGAGACTGCCCAGATTCTGGAATAGACTGCCCATACATGTCAAGCAGAGCACCTCTTTGGCCCTCTTCAAAAGGAACCTTGATGATTGGATGGGAGATAGGAAATTCACCCCGGGGATTATGTCAGTCACCCTGCTAGACAGGGGTCCAGGGAAGTAAATATTGTGGGAAGAAATAGACAGGCAATTGTTATGGCTAGGCTTGTATAGGCCCTAGGGCCAATAGCCTAGTACCAACCTATGAACCTATGAACACCGTTAATGCTTTTGCATGACATTGTGACAGCTGCCAGTTCCCTACAATTTAAGAGTAGTAATACACAACTTTTCAGGGAAACACTAATAAGAAAATTATAGATTAAAATCAGTATCCTGCCAAGTAAACAAACACTGCTGCTGCTTCACGCTTACAACTGCACAAATGATGATAATTTTTTTTTTTTTGCTGAGGCAACAAATTATTCTGTATAACAAAATAAAATTATCTGATGTATAGTACCTCAACAGACCACACAGTTTAAACTGGGGGAAGATTGCATAATATAAAAAAATATGATACATTTTCATTCAAATGCAAAATATGAACTTATAATAAAAATAGAATTAGCACTTTTTGCTAATTAGACCACTTGAGGACATTCAGTATATGAATACTTATGAATACCACTTTAGTTGACTTTATTATGCAAAACAGTTAAAAATGTAATTATTCCTTATATGATTCCTTACAAAATCACTGAACAAGAGTCGGTGAGTACACATCATGACTTTGACAAACAAAAATATTAGTAAATTATATAAAAAGTTAATTATTTATAGATGAGAAGGAAAGACCGTAGACCATGCACCACAAAGCATCACCCACATATAGCACTGCATGCATCAATTATTCTCTGTGTGATTTTTTTTACAAGAAAGGAAAAACTAACCTGAATGTCATGACCTATAGTTGTCAACTAGATGCTGCCGCCTTACCTGTACAGCCATATGCCATTCATGAGTTTGGTGCATGGGACTGCTGCTAGCTGGTTACCATTAGTCATAGTACTAGAGTGGCAGTGACAGTATAAGTCACATCATCACCAGGCTGGTGCATGAGCATGTTTTGCAGAATGCAACATGCAATAAACATCATGCATGCAGTAGCAGTCCCATATTGCATGGCAAGCCCGCACTCTTCCAGGCACCTAAAACAACTCATCAGGAAGCTCCAAAGACCCATACAATGACAATATAGGTGTGGCAGAGGTGATGTATTGAAGATTTCTTCTGCAGCTCCCCTTGGATTGCTTAATGGTGCAATGAGCAATGGCTCCACTGGCTATCCAGCATCACCCAAAAGACAAAAAAAAACAAAACAAAACAAGACAAAACAAATGGGGGCAAAACAAAGGAAAAAGTGCTTTAAGTATTCAACAATGCATTTTACCATGAATAAATGCTTAAATAAAATATAAAAAAGGGTAAACATTTTTTCTCCTTACTAACAAGATGACCACCATGCAAATAGTGGTGGTAGAGTGAGCTAGTGTGCCAGATTTGCGAATCATGTGCACTGCCAGGATACTCAGAGTAATTGGTGATGCACCTCCATGCATCACACGCTACCTGGCAATTGTGTAATGGAAGCCCTTCTTATTGTGGTACCACTCACATCATGGATCAGATGGCACCCTAATTGCAACATGGGTGAAATCTATTCCTCTTAGTGCCTCAGAGAAGCATGCCACCCCATAAAAGGCACTTATAGTCCTGAGGTGTCACTGGGAAATAGATATACTGAGCCAAATGTGCCAAGAATACATCCAAAAACTGCTGCAATATCCTCAAGGCAGAAGCCTTTGAGATACCCCATGTGCCCCCAGTCTGTCTATGAAAGGTCCCTCTGGCAGAAATAGTGAGGGCTATACATACCTTAACATTCATAAAGATAGAAAGTCCGCACATTCCTTTAGTACCCAAATGGATGATATACATGCTCAAAAACACTCATAATATATCTGACCACTCTAAACCTTGTATCCACAGATTATCAGACTGATAGTGGATTATTCTCTGCTTATAGCTTCACCTGCTTAGTTGATGAGTGGAAGTAGTTTTGTCTCATACAAGATAAGCAACTCTCAATTGAAAATAACAAGGCTAGTAGCAAGTGAGAGCATCTTTGTGGATTGCAAAGTAGATAGAATTGGTGAAAGTCCACTTTATATAATATAAATTATCTACAACGAGCAGGGAAAAGTGTGACAATTTTACTATGAATCACAAACAGGTGAGAGAATGCTTCATTATCATATGCTGGTTTACATAATTCCTCATTTACATCTCATTATGACTTCATTTGCTTAGGCTTTTTCAAGGGCACCATGCATTAGTGTAAGTGGCTTCTTTAAATCACTGCTTACCTACACCCATTAGCATGACAGCATGGACAGCCTTAATGCATTTGCATAGTGACTATGAATACTACCCTACAGGTCCACTCAAATTACAGTCCTGAGATGAGCACTAATTATACTACAAATCTACAGATACAAGCTGTCACTTCCCTAAATTTAAAAGTGTGACAACCGCACTTGTATGACTTAAATGTAGCCAGTGCCACTTGCATCATAATCCTTCCTACAAATGCAGCACAGCATCACAGGTGAATAAATAAGCTAAATAAATCTGCACAATATGTTTTAAGTAGCTTGAATAAGTTCCACATTCCTACATGGTATCACAATACTAAAATACTCATTAAAAGTGTGTTACTATTTCATATCAGCCTGATGGCATGATGGCAATTATTCTTTGCTCTCAGAGAAAGTTGTCTCCACCGCCATGAGGAAGAAAAGACACGTCACTCTCTGCTTTGTATTTAACTGTGTGGTGGTATTTGTCAGTGACAGTTTCAGCAGAGCTGCTTTTGAGAGCTTCTATCAGCTGCTCTGCTAACGACTGTGGGGAGTGATCCACTTATCCCAGCTTTATAGTCAATTCAGGTTACTTAGTTTTTCTTCAGTTCCTGGCACCTATTGATGTGTACTATGATAAATCTATACCCATATCTCTGTCCCTTTCTACCTGTCTATCTGTATATCTATCTGTCTTCATTCTATCTAAAAGATAAATAAATAAATAAATAAATAAATAAATAAATAAATAAATAAATAAATGGAGACAAAAATAACAAAGGAGAATTAGACCAAGTTAATTATGGTAATGACACATTATCATAAATTGTTTTTTGTCATTTTACACGTTTAACTGCCTAGGTTATGGAAGTAGTTTAACTCAGAGATTATGTTCTTACTTGCAATACACAAGGTCACATGTTTAACCTGGTATAGGGATTTTTTTCTTTGCTGCTGTTATTGTGGTTATATCTGCTGCTCTCTGTATTGCTTTCATAAACTGCCATTCAATAGTAATGCTTTCCAGTAATTCTCATTTCTAGGTAGGGTTATTTGTGTTCTTGGGTGTGCTTCACCTTCCCCTTTGCTTTCTGGTTGTTTTTACACTGCTTGAATTGTACTGGTATTTTCCAACTGTATTTATTATGCTGGTCTAATGGGGAGGGGGTGCATTTGGTTTTATGCTGTCTACTGTTCCATCTGTTTCATTCCGGGCATATTTTTTCTCATGCATCCTCAGTTGTTTGTGCAAAATTCTGCTGCTTTGTAAGGCTAGCTATGAGTTTTCTTGTTTTTCAAGGTTTTGTTCATAGTTTTGCAGTTTCAGAGTCTCAGCTCTCCTTTAAACAGTGTCTAGTTTAAACTCATGTTTTAGTCACAGTCCAGTCCCACCTTCTAACCAGTCACTTTCAGAACCCAACTATTTTGTTTTTCAAGAGACTTTCCTGCCAGTGTAGAGTGTGCTCTGATCATTTCACTTTACATCTCTCCAGTCAGCTTTCAACCCTCTCATCAAAGCTCTCAACCTCTTACTTCCAGAATCAAGAACATTCCAAAAATAATTTTGAAAAATCATGGACACCTTTTACAATATCAGTAATATTAACATGGAAGTTACAGAGTAAGAGAATGTGAGATAATATGCATTTTCTGAAGTAAAATAAGTTTATATCTCTAATACTTGCCACTGTGTAAGTGTAATCCATCAACCCCCCCCCAGTTTTATAAGATATTAGGAGGGACAGAATAAAAATTTGAGCCAAAATTGGGGGCAAGTTAGAAGTATGCCTCTGACCCTCATGTTTATAGTAATTTAGTTATGACCCCACATATTTTTAACATCCTATTTATTTCAACAGTAGGTTTCAGGTTGGTTCAGGTTGCAAACTTTTAATAAACTCTGGTGATACACTACTCAGTAATAACCTTGAGCATTAAGCATAGCTGCCAAAGTTTACCTTCTGAATCAGGGAAAATCCAAAAATATTCAAGGAAATGCTGGGGCACCATTAATGTTAATTACATTTATTGTCTGAAGTAAAAGAAGGCCACAGCTCTAATTATAGTTATCAGAAATTAGCTTTAGTTGATCAGCTTTTTTCATACACTTCACTTACAAGGTATTTGCTTGCTATGTTTTAGTTTTGTATCACATGGCTCATTGAAAAAAAAATAAATAAATAACAAAAACAAAACATAAATATAAACAAATTCTGTCTTAGCACAGATGGTATTAATCCTGTCAGCAGCCAATTTCAGGATCATATACTATTTACTACCACTGCTAGCTTGCAATTATATTATTGTCCTGGTTATAGCAGGGTGTCATGACCACATTGTTATTATTACTGGAGGGTTCTGAGTCTGCCTCATATATTAGCACTGTATGCCAACAGCATTTTCTGACTTACATAACAAGACTGGGGTAGGCCCTCAAGGTGGGACATTAAAGTTAGCCCTGTTTTTGCTCTAGCCATAGCTGATTTTCACCTGGAAAGGTTCTGATAGTTTTATTTGTTCCTCAATTGCTCTGGTAGATTTGTGGCTAAGGAGAAAGGGAAGCTTTACCTATGTGGTATGTATTAATGTATATTTTTTCCAGGAGATGTTGTCAGTCTAGGATTTGAGAGCAAAATGGGATGCTATTGCTTCTCAGACCAGAGCTCATTTTAAAGGTTTTGAAGGTGAAAGTCAGTGGTAGGAGAAGCCATCAGCTCCCAGTCAAGGAAAGATGTCAAGGTTGGTGGGTGTGCAGTTTCAGGCTGTAGATGAGAGTGTGGTGTCAAAGAGATATTAACACAGGTATCACGAGGGTACTAGTGAACCAGTTTTGTAGGAACTGCTTGTGGCCATCAGGCCCAGAATCACCTGCAGGTAATGATACACAGAGTTATTGTATGATAGGACCACTGATTCAAGGTCTGTCGGTGCAAGAATATTGGAAGAGTTTCTTGAATTCTCTAGTGGATGAAGGTAGATCCTGGTTTTTTTATTTTACTTTTATTTATTTACTGAGGTAGGGCAATGATCTCCAAGGACCTTTTTCATGTTTGTTCCAGGAGCACTGTCTGGTTAAGTGAGTTGCTCAGAGTCAGATAGTTTAACAATGGAGAATGAGGGAATCAAACCTCAGGCAGCTGGACCACAGGAAACAGCTTGGTAACAGCTCCTTAATCCTTTGTGCCAACTGCCAAATCTGTGGCTCCCACCACATCTGAATCTGCTGCTTGAGTTATTCATTGAAAGGGTGTGGTCTGCTACAGCAGCTTACAGTCCTGCATGGGAAATCAGAGTCAGCAGGGTGCTTCCGCCTTTTGTCCTTCCTCTTTTGCCAGTCTCTTCCTGGTCACTTAGCAATCAACCAAATATTTTATTTATTTCATTTTGAATTTCTTAACTGGGGTCGAGCACTGATCACAGTGGACACGTTTTAGTTTCAGCCCAAGGTAAACACAATGTATATATGACATTCCATATAGAGTGAATGACAAAATGCAATATATGCATATATCATATACAAAATGAACAAATATTGTATACAAATTGAATATCATAGTTGGCTTGAGGATATAGTAGATAAATGACATTGCTTACAGAGTGTCTGACAAAACTCAATATATACATGCATTATATACAAACTGGAAATCACAGGTGGTATGCTGAGAGAATCATACTCAAAAGTAGAGTCAGAGCAAGATGTGTTGAGGGAAGAAGTGTATGATGAGTTCAGGTTATATGACCAGAGATATAGCAGTTGCATTTTCCTCGAATCTTGAAATGCGGTTTTATATCTAATCAGAAAATGAGGTAAGAAGAATGAACTTTAATAGAAGATGGGAAAGATTCCCACAGTTTGGGACCAATGACTGAGAAAGCATGGTCTGTGCAATGCAGCTTAATTTGAGGGATTTGAGGAGAGGGCATGAATGGCTACAATTTCTATGGATGTATGTTGGTGTATCTCTGAATAGTCTAGAGGCTACTGAGGGGAAGGTGTCATTCTTGCTAAGTTTAAATAGTTGAGAGGCAAACAGAAAGTCAGCACATTGTTTCACATATAGCCAGTTAGCTTTTTCAGTAGTTTTGCAGTGGCTTCATTTCTTGGGGAAAGCATGATGAATCTGCAAATGGCATTTGAGAAAAGCTAAATGGGGATACATTTCTTTTAGAGGCTGCAGCAATTAGAGGTACACACTATTCTATCAGAACCAGAAAGATACCCTTATCTTTGCCATATCTAAATGGTCCTATTACCCCAGTTTAAGAGAGAGTTATTGTTTTATGTGTATATAGTCCAGGTGGAGTAGGAAATTTAGGAAGGGGTTCAACTAGATCGTTAGGTATTTGAATGCAGTGACATTTTCAGCAGTCATAAAGTAGGACAGGAAGATGGGTAAGTCAAAAGTGTTAATGTAGATAGAAAAGAGGAGCTGTGCTAGAATGGATTCTTGGAGGACACTTTTCTTCTGAGGGACTGATGCAGATGTTCATGAATTGAAAATCACTGAGAGGTGGCAGTTAGTGAGGTAGTTTTTGAACCAGGACAGTGTGTCATCACCGATACCTATTTCAATGAGTTTGTCAAGGAGAAATGAATGATTGTCAAGATCAAAGGCTCAAGTGAGGTTAATAAAAATGGCTCCAGTAATTAAGCCTTTGTCCTTCCCAAGAAAAGTATTGTTACCGAGTGTCCAGATAGCTGTGAATGTACAGTAATAAGACAAAAACCCATGCTGCTTTTGAGAGTGAAGGAGATATTGGTTGATGTACTCAGGGAGCTGCAAGTATAGTAGGGTTTCCAGTATCTTTCCTAGGAAAGGGAGGACAAAAATGGACTGGAGATCTGGTGGTTTTGAGGGAACGCGTTTCTTAGAGTGAGGTTTTACAACAACAGTTTCCAGATATTAGGCAAGGCATGATATTTTGTGTAATAAAATGTGACCAGGAAACAACCAGGATGAAGAACAAAGTTAAAATCCTTTTGATAAAGTCAAATCCTAAAATATATATATATAATAAAATGGATCCAAAAATCAATCTTGTTAAGCCCTTTTGTCTTTGTAATAGAAAACTTCTTCAGATCAGAATATCACTTCATCGAACCGTTTTCCTCGAACTACCAGTTTGCCGAAGACTATAATCATCGAACATAAACATATTATCAAATAATTTTAGCTGGCCACATACAAAAATGCTGCATATGATATCACCAAATGACTACAGAACATGGAAATATCTGCAACACCTAAACATTGTATTAAAGCTTAAAATTCAGTATTTAAAAAAATATATATTGGAATAAAAATTAAAAGTTATAGTTTAAATTTTTTAATTATAATATTTTTAGGTTTTGTATCAGTATAGTACCTCAGAATCCGGTGTGTGCAAAAGTGGGCATAGCCTTACTAATTAAGACATAACAAACTGTAACTATTTTTTACATAACATGTACAGGGGGGCTGTGCACCCCCACTATGGGGGCTATGCCTCCCACACACCCCGCAAATTAAATATACCAACTGTGTGATCACACTACATTGAGGAAAAGGGTGAACTACCAATAGATAATTTATATTCATACTGCCATTTGTATGAATATTACATTACATTCACCGATTATTGGATAGTTCGTGGAGTTTAGTAGTGACTTGCTACTGCACATTCTGCGATGTACTATACTAATACAAAACAAAGTTAAGTTCCAGGCATTGGCCAAAAAAGTGTTTGATGACCTTTACTTTGATGATTAAATACTTTGATAAAGAGACAGGAATAGGGTTTGATGGAAATGTATTGGTTTAAATATAGATTTGATTAAGTGATATAGACCTGTTCTAATGCTGTACTCCGTTATGTTTAGTAAGTTAAAGGGTACTGGGCTAGACTGGCCAACTGGGTATGTTTTTATTACACTACCCAAAGCAGGCTGTTCATACTAAGTAGTTCATAACAGGGCTTTGGTTTAGTAAATTGCTGCAATGACTTTGTTGTGTGGTGTCTTCGTTGTGGGCATGGTGATTAACGCTGTTAAGTCTTCATTCAAATTTTCCATCTTAAATCTTAGTTTATGGTTAGTTACAAGGATGAATAAAAATATTACATTTTTATTATTATCACACTGACTAAAACTCTGCTGTTATTGAATTAGGGGGTACACTTTCAAATATTCCAAATCATTGTACATATCATGGCCCACACACCAGTTATTAAGAATCGCAATAATCAATGACTGATTTTTTTTCTATGCTGAATCCATATTTTAACCTTTGGAGATGGCATTTTCCAATTTCACTATCAAAAATGCATGCACTGTATAAAATATTAAGGTTATACAGAAAGCCACCATGGTGATATCACAAAAATGTAACTCTTGAACAGTTGTATTATTGGTTAAAAATCGGAGCATATTTTTGAATATGTTCTTGAGTTACTTAATATTTTTCTCAATGAGAAGCAGCTATGAAGCTATAAGTGCTATTTGTAGAATGAAATGCTTTCTGCATAAAAAAAAAAAAGATTAATAAGAAAGCATCAGTGTTCCCCACTGTCAATTTTATATTTATAACAATCACATTCAGAATATCCTCTCCATTAGCATTACAGTATATTTATTTGTACATGGCAGCAAACTGAGCTTTTATAAAATTCACTGAGTGCTATGAATTTCTAAGTGCTATATCCCCATAACCATCTTTATGTCCCCCAAACTGTAAATGCCCGATAATATGTGATACCAGAAATGAAGGCTACGGGTAAAATGACTGACATCTAGTAATGAGTACTGGGTGGACATTGTAAAACACATGACAGAAAGAAATAATTAATGATTAAAAAGAAGCCTTAGCAAGCTGATCATTCTTTCCTATCAGAAGGAGTGCAGAAAATAGTAAAATACACCCTTCATTTAAAATATCATTTCCCACCGAAATCTATGCAGTCACATTTTAGCACACACCTGTCATCATCTCTAGAAATGCATGACACTTGAATGAGTAGATTTTTTTTAATCCCCTTCCCCATGCACACTCTCCAAACTTACACAACACATATATTTGTCTGCTGTTTCATAATATCCCTCTGGTCCTGCAAGAGTTAATTTCATCAGAAACATTCCATGGCACACATGCTTGTAATTAAACATAGCTACTGTTTTACATATTGTGTATTATGAAAGCATTGTTTGCAACTGTCTTAGGGTATCTTGCAGTATGTCAATACCCTGTGACATAAATAATTTATGTACTATATATATAGTTTACTCCGTTAATATCTTTGTAAATACACTGACAATGCTATTAGCAAATAGCTGTGCATCGAAGCTAACATATTTTGGGTATCATTTGCATGAGATTCTCCTACACCTCGCCCCAACCTGCTTAACTGCACAGCCCATAGGCAGTCAGATGCAATTCTACTTTTGATGATCTTTTCTGAATTGACATAACCAATAAATAGAATTTTTAACAGTAGTTTAGAGTTAGCAAAATGTCTTCCAGTATGGCTCTTGATTGTATATAGTAAGTTTACTGTGGACACCTTACAATCTGAAAAGATAAATTAAATCATATGTCATCAGCTGTTTTAATGAAGTAACATTTTTTCAATAGAATTAAGTGTTTTGGCTTCACTCAGATTATTATCACAACTACTCATCATTATGAGCACAATCAGAATTTGGTATTCTAACTTGGTATGTCTACCTTTAATTTGGTGGTAGAACTTTTGCCATGGTCTGATCTTCACCCTGCCAAAGCTGCACTAAAATTATCCCAGACATCACCCTAGATAATGAGCTGCTTGAATGTAGAATTGGTCTTCTGTTATTGTGGTTCAGTACATATTCATTTTGGTAACTAATTCACATGATATAAATGTGAAATGGTTGTGCCGTTGAGTAAGGACTGCAAGACTGACTGAAAGGAATCAAAAATTATCACGCATAAAAAATGCCATATTTAAAATTGTGTTAGCTACTGGAAAGACATTTTATGCTGGATCTGTTTTAATACTTTTATAAATGTCCTATATTATTTTCTTTTGTGCTCTACACTATTTGAAAAATCACTGCCTGATGACAGAGAAGGTCATTGGAAAGCAGTTTCAGCATTTCTAAAGGCACCAGTAATATTTGTAATACCACCTGTTTCTCTTTGTGTGACAAAAAGGATGTAATGATGATAGTACTTAGATTTTTACATCATAAAGACATTCCCCCAGATTCAGCAAGCCCTACACAGTGGCAATATGTCTGCTGTGCGATCCAGGAGTAAGCTGTAGGGACGTGCACAAGTGCTCCTGCACTAGTCCTGCCCGGACTCAGTCCCTGTATGCAAATTACCCCATTTGCAGGAGAAATCCATGTAAATGAGGTGAATTTCTGATCCAGGAAGGTGGAAGCTAGCCATGCAGGACTAGTGTAATCTGCAGAAATGTACTCCACCAGTAACGGAGTACATTTCTGCAAACTACAAAATGGAGCCATGACAGCTCCAAACAAAAGGGTGGATATTATGTAGAAAGCATGCCAATGGCCAAGTATAAGGCCACTGACATGGAAAACAGTTGCAAAAATAAAAAAATCAACTTTTATTTTTTTTTTTAGCTGATCTTGGCTGTTTAAGCATAGGGCAGTGGTGCACAAATGGGATTGGGTGAAAAATAATTAAAAAAAATAAAATAAGCATTCTAACTAAAATCACTATTTTGCCATTATACTCAATGGCAGGCAGAAGACAACATGGCCAGTGAATAGTGG
This sequence comes from Protopterus annectens, assembly GCF_019279795.1. Classification (NCBI taxonomy): domain Eukaryota; kingdom Metazoa; phylum Chordata; order Ceratodontiformes; family Protopteridae; genus Protopterus; species Protopterus annectens. Next base: position 1,052,694,398 of record NC_056731.1, on the reverse strand, counting down.
TTACTAAGAGGGGAGGCTCAGTGTGGAGCCTGTAACTATGCATCAGCAGGCAATCCTATGCAAATGAGGGGAATGATACTGAATCCAAGATTTCCCCTGCATGTTAGTCAGCACCCAACAGTGTAAGAGCAGGAATAGCTTGGTGTAAGCCTAGGAGTTAGTCAGCTGACATCATAGGGGTGTGTCTCAGGCATACTGTAAGTGGATTGGAGCCCTGAGGCTCGGGTTAGCCCTTAGCTTAGCAGAGCTAAGCAAGGGGGTATGTCTGAGGCTGCCTAGCACTCTTTACATTGCCCAAGCAGGTGTGCGCACTGTGCACCGGGTTTTAAAGGGAAAAAAAAAAGGAAACCAGGAAATAGCAGCTCTGTACACATTTGAGCAGTGTATTTGCGCAGCGTGCCCCCGGGCTTAAACAGGAAGACAATGGGAAGGGAAAACAGCAGTAGGAAGTTAATCTAGGAGAACTAGCATAGCTGGCAAGTGAAATGTAACAGATGTAGCCAATTACACAGGCAGCAGCCCAGCCCAGCCCAGAACACTGCTATAAACTATGCACACACCTTTCCCTCTGGTTTCTCCCACATACACTACACCACCAGTGTATACAAGCGGGGATCTTTTAACAAACAAAAACAACAAAATGATAGGGGCTGCAGCAGGTATCAGATATCAACATGTGGAAGAGGCTGAGGGTGCTGAGGATGAGAATGCTGTTGACTAACCCATAGTGAGGAGACGGAGAAGGGTGAATGGACCCAGGGTAACCTACTAGGGGCTATATGAGCTGGAGATAGTGGAGCACTATAGGGTGGACAGGAACGTCCTACAGCAAATTGTTGAGCTGTGCCGGCCACGCCTGGCACACAGAACTAACAGAGGGGAACCCATCCCAGTGGATGCCAAGGTATGTGTAAGCCTAGGAATATTAGCCACAGGTACCTACCAAAGCCCAACTGAGGATATCATGGGGATCTCACAGGCATCGGCATCCAGGGTATTCCACCAGTTCCTGGATGCCATGTCAGCACATGCAGATGAACACGTATATTTCCTCAACACCCATGAGGTGTTGGCCAGCAATATGTATCTCTTCCACCAAATAGCAGAATACCTTGAGGTGGTGGGTGCTATAGACCGCACGCACATATGCATCAAAGCACCACCCGGTGAGCAGGGTAGGATCTACATCAACCGCAAGGGCTTCCCCTCCATCAACTGCCATGTCATGTGCAATTCCCAGGGCATTATAATGAATGTGTGGCTGGCTGTACTGGAAGCTATTACAATTCCCACATCTGGCATCTGATGCAGCTGTACCAGAGATTTGCCAGTGGAGACATCCCTTATGGTCACCTAGCAGGGGATGCTGGTTACGCACTGGAGCCGTGGCTGATGACACCCATCAGAAATACACACACACACACACAGCCAAACAAGAACTCCATAATGAGGCACACGCACAGACCAGAACCATAATAGAGCGTGTGTTCGGGATGCACAAGTCACAGTTCCAATGCCTGGACACATCCGGTGGAGCCTCTCTGTACTCACCAGTTACATGTACCCAAATTGTTATCGTATGTGCCATGCTACACAATATGATCCTTCAAAAACAGTTGCAGCAGGAACAGCACGGTCCAAGCCCACACAGCACCCCACCAATGCCAAGGCCTGCACAGGCACAGAGTGACTCAGAGGAGGAACAACCTGAGCCTGCCCCAGTAGGCAGATGGAGACATACCCACTATGTCCTGACGTTGGCAAAGAGGCAATGCATAGCACATACACTGACACAGTAGGGACCCAGGGAATGACACCTCTCTCTGATTCAGACATACAGTAAAAGGGATGCCAAACATGACACTACCTTTGCTCAACCATATATAGGGAGTGTACTATGTGCATCTGACATAGGTAGCCCTCTAGCACCATCCTCAATACTGCCACACCCACAAGGTAAGTCACTGTCCTTAACAATTCCTAATTGTTGTAGTATGTGTTGTTATTTGTATCTATGGTATGGATGTGAGCATGCAAGGGAATCGGGTGGCTGAATGGGATGCCAGCAGATAATAGACACCTATAGTGGCAGCATGAGAGCTATAACAAATACTGGTGTCACTGTAGTAGCCAGTACTACACATGGTGACAAAACTCACAGCAGGAAATGTGCTGGGCCACATGTGTGTCCATATGACACACACATGCCAGTCAGGGAGGTTCACATACCCAACAACAGTCTCAGCCAGCAGGACAGGTGTAGTCAATCACAAACAAAGGCTGTACCAAGGCCTCTGAATGATGCCTATAGGTAACCCCCCCACAGCCTACACAGACAGACTACATCAGGTCAGGCAGTGGGATGTTAGTTCTGAAGGGTAGGAAGTCAGAAACTAATATGTAGGTCATTCAAGCCTAAACCCTGTAGTACACTGATATGCCTCTAGTCAGCATGATAGGTTAGAATACAAAATGAAATGGAGTACCTAACATACCAGTACAGTCATAGCAAATGTGTACAAGTGTCAGGTGTACCCCACCCAATCATGTGTAGAAATGTAGAAACAGTCAGGAGTGCTGTCCCACTCCTGTGTTGAAATGTAGAAACAGTTGGGTGTGCCCCCTTACCCCAATCCTGTGTAGAAATGTAGTAACAGTCAGGTGTGCCTCCTCCCCAATCCTGCGTAGAGATGTAGTAACAGTCAGGTGTGCCCCCTCCCCCAATCCTGTGTAGAAATGTAGAAACAGTCAGATGTAGCCCCCCCCCAACCCTACTTAGAAATGTAGTAACAGTCAGGTGTGCCCCCCCAATCCTATTTAGAAATTTATAATGGTCTGGTGTGCCCCCCCAATCCAATGTAGAAATGTAATAACAGGCAGGTGTGCCCCCAATCCTTTGTAGAAATGCAGTAACAACATGTATGTGTAGGTATAATACCAGTGGGGCACAGATGCCCTGAGGTGGCCAAGGTAGCAGGATAGATTGTAGCATTTGCACAATATGTAAGCATGTGTGTGTTAGGTTGATGTGTGTTTCATAATGTGTGAGAGTGGTCAGTATGTATGCATGTTGAGGTATGACCTGGTGGCCATTGCCCACTACTGCTGAAGACAGGGTCAAGTCCTACCAACTGCAGTGCCAGAGAAAATTCCCACCAGTATAATACATGCTAGCAGTAAGTCGTTGTAAATGTATGGTGATAATATGTGTCACCATCTGACAGACTGACATGGCATAGCTGTTGGGCTAGATATACAAGCAGTACACAGGGGAAAGAATCCCAAACATACAGTATATAATGTGTAACTGTGAAATAGACACACTCTTGGAATTGTACATAGAGGTATGCATCACATTATCTGGGCCTGTATTAGGGAATAACGGTTTTGTCTGCCCAAACACTTGTAGATCACAAAGGAGATAGCTACCTGCACATGCCAGCATAACTGGAACCCCCCCATGCATATATGTGTGTCAGATGCAAGTAGTGTCCATAGCACACATGCACCCAGCTCACCCAAACACCACTCACAGGTACCTCTCTGGTCGTATCCCTACTGTTGGGAATAGGTAAAATATTACCTCCACCTGTATATGACAATAGCAAAAGAATGCAGAATGCAGTGCAGGTGTCCCATGCAGGTGTGTCCCTAGCTGTAGGTAGCACCCTGCCAGCATCCACACCAGCTGATCAATACTGATAGAAAGTATTGGCATGAACACCTAGCACACCTATCCTGTCACCCCAGGGGAATATACTGTATGGCAGTCTGGGACTGTAGGACTGACAGAATACAAAAGCCTGCCACAGCTGGCCTGCATCATCACCAAATGGCCTACAGGCCTCTGCCAAAGGCCTGTGTCTCGCATGTACTGCCAATGCATGTTATGTCATGGACACCCAGATAACAACATAACACACTCCACATACGCCATATGCAAGGCCATGTGGACAAACCGCAGTAACATGTCCACCATGTCCCACTGCATGAACTGTGGACCAACACAAAAACACAGCTGTGATGAAATGATAACGTTAGGGAAAGTATCAGAGAATGTGTGTATAATGTATGGAAGAGGATAGAATAATAAAGGGGGGTAGGAGCATGGGCAGCATGGAATGTGCAAGGTCAGACACACAGCTGTGTGCACACACTATACTTGGCTGAAAACACATAAATGTGTGGCTACAAACCTGCCTGTACACCACAATAGAGGTAATGTTGTGACATATGACCCATGCCTCTGGGTAAACTGTGTGAATCTGTACAGCTGTGAAGTATTGCCACAGCAAGATAAGCCCATGCTGTCATATTGATGGATGTACAAGTATGGTATCTTCTGCCAGCACAGTTCCAAGGTGCTGAACTGGATACACAGACCCAGTAGCAAGTGTCTGCAGCTCCCCCTCCAGAATGGCATAACTTTTCATGAATATGTATGCGTTTCCCCACATACCAGACACAGCTGAATTCACCCTTGTTCCCCAGGACATCACTGTGAGCAAGAGTCCACCTGACAGTACATGAGGACATAAAACATCACAGTGTATAACTGTACACATGTCTGAATATCTCTGCTAACATCTGTACCATGTAGTAGAAGCAGCACAGACATAGTCACCTACAGTACACACTATCCCTTGCACAGTTTGACCCCATATTGCCAAATGATCTATGGATACCATGCAGAAACAGTTTGCTACCTGTAGGTGTACAACACAAAAGTCTGCACTGGAGTACAAACTACCTGGAATGGATCCACACATTCAATACACAATGGCATACTGGGCATGCTCACACACTTAGAGAAAAGAAGGCAATTTCAGACAACATACTGGAAGGTCATACTGGGCATGCTCACACTCAAACAAATGAAGCCCATGTCTGCAAACAACAGTGGACCATGCATATCTGACAGTTGCAGATGTTAGTGCATACACTCCTCAGTATGCACCAGTCATGCTTTGCACAAACATTGGATAGGAATACAGACATATATCCAAGGACAACACACTATAATATGCCAAAAAGTAGACATACATAGATGTGTGGAAGAGAGTGACTGTGACAAAGAGCCATCCATCATGAAGTCTGTCCCTCCAGCCACACAGCCAAATGGCTACAACCACATGGTGTGTAAATGTCACTCACTGTAGAAATTAGCCAGTGGTATCTGTCAGACTATGTGGTGCAAGTGCTAGCTGTGCAACATGACTGTACAAGTAGTCATCTAGCAGCTGTATACACGTACCTGCAGAATATATTCCTGCGTCTGCCTGCATGTGGTGTGTCAACCTCTAGATGAATGGGTTATGGCTCATGTACACACTCTGGCCTGCCCATAGCCTTACTATGACAAGCCTGCTGATGTCATCCACTTAGAAATACACCTTTGGGAATGGAGTGGCACGTCCTAAAACTGTGTAACACTGTAGTCTGATAAACTAGTTAGGTAGGAGTTCTAATCCCAGACATGGCAACCGTGTGTGTGTTTGTGTGTGGGTGTCTCTGTCTGTGTAGGGAGCAATGCTTTTTAGGCTAGTCACACTCACTACAATTCAAATGCCCTACATTCGCAAGCCTGCTGATGTCATTCACTGTGAAATGCACCTTTGGGAAAAGTATAGCCCAGAAATCTCAGTGGCATGTCCTATAATTGCGTAATGCTGAAATATGATAAACTAGTTAGGTAGAAATTCTAATCCCAGACATGGCTACTGTCTGTGTTTGCATGTGTGTGTCTTTGTGTAGGGAACAATGCTTTTTAGGCTAGTCACACTTGTTACAATTCAAATGCCCTACTTTGGCAAGGCTGCTGATGTCATTCACTATGAAATACACCTTTGGGAAAGATGTAGACGAGTAATCTCTGTGGAGTGCCCCATAACTGTGTAATGCTGTATTGTGATAAACTAGTTAGGTAGGAGTTCTAATCCCAGACATGGCAACTGTGTGTGTGTGTGTGTGTGTGTGTGTGTGTGTGTGTGTGTGTGTGTGTGTGTGTGTGTGTGTGTGTGTGTTTGTGTGTGTGTGTGTGTGTGTGTCTGTCTGTGTAGGAAGCAATGCTATTTAGGCTACTCACACTCACTATAATTCAAATGCCCTACTTTGGCAAGGCTGCTGATGTCATTTACTGTGAATTACACCTTTGGGAAAGTGGAGCCCAGTAATCTCTGTGGCACATCCTATAACTGTGTAATGCTGTAGTGTGATAAACTAGTTAGGTAGGAGTTCTAATCCCAAACATGGCAACCATGTGTGTGTTTCACTCTGTCTGTATAGGGTTCAATGCTTTTCAGGCTAGTCAAACTCATTACAATTCAAATGCTCTACCTTGGCAAGGCTCCTGATGTCATTCTCTGTGAAATACACCTTTGGGAAAGGTGCAGCCCAGTAATCTCTGTGGCACGTCTTATAACTCTATAATGCTGTAGTGTGATAAACTAGTTAGGTAGGAGTTCTAATCCCAAACATGGCAACTGTTTGTGTGTCTCTGTGTAGGGAGCAATGCTTTTTAGGCTAGTCACACATACTACAATTCAAATGCCCCACTTTGGCAAGACTGCTGATGTAATTCACTGTGAAATACACCTTTGAGAAAGATGCAGCCCAGTAATCTCTGTGGTGCATCCTTTAACAGCGTAATGCTGTAGTGTGATATAGTATTTTGGTAGGGGTTCTGTTCCCACACTTGGCAAGTGTGGATGTCTTTGTGTGTGTTACTTTGTCTGTGTAGGGAGCAATGCTTTTTAGGCTAGTCACACACACTACAATTCAAATGCCCTACTTTGGCAAGCCTGCTGATGTCAGTCCCTGTGAAATATACTTTTGGGGAAGGTGTAGCCCAGTAATCTCCGTGGCACGTTCTATAACTGCAGAATGCTGTAGTGTGATAAACTTGTTAGGTAGGAGTTCTAATCCCAGACATGGCAACTGTATGTGTGTGTGTGTGTGTGTGTGTGTGTGTGTGTGTGTGTGTGTGTGTGTGTGTGTGTGTGTGTGTGTGTGTGTGTCTGCCTGTGTAGGTAGCAATGCTTCTTAGGCTAGTCACACTTACTACAATTCAAATGCTCTACTTTGGCAAGGCTGCTGATGCCATTACCTGTGAAATACACCTTTGGGAAAGGTGCAGCCCAGTAATCTCTGTGGCTCATCCTTTAACTGCATAATTCTGTAGTGTGATAAACTAGTTAAGTAGGAGTTCTAATCCCAGACATTGCAACTCTGTGTGTGTGTGTTTGTCTGTGTAGGTAGCAATGCTTTTTAGGCAAGTTACACATACTACAATTTAGATACCCCACTTTGGCAAGGCTGCTAATGTCATTCACTGTGAAATACACCTTTGGGAAAGGCATAGCCCAGTAATCTCTGTGGTACATCCTATAACAGCATAATGCCTTAGTGTGATATAGTACTTTGGTAGGGGTTCTAGTCCCACACATGGCAAGTATGGATGTTTGTGTGTGTGTTTCTATGTCTGTGTAGGGAGCAATGCTTTTTATGCTAGTCACACTCACTACAATTCAAATGCCCTACTTTGGCAAGGCTGCCAATGTCATTCACTGTGAAATACACCTTTGGGGAAGGAGGACTCCAGTAATCTCTGTGGTGCATCCTATAACTGCAAAAAGCTGTAGTGTAATAAACTAGTTTGGTTGGAGTTCTAATCCCAGACAGGGCAGGTGTGTGTCGCTGTCTGTGTTTGTCATTTGTATCCTGTGTGGAGGTGGCTGTGCATTTTTAACAACTGGACTCATTGTGGAGCTGGTTTTGAAAATTACTTATATAGTGACCCTATTATATGTTCACAATATCTACCTTACAAGGATAACACATGTGAAATAGTTGAGAGTCTGGGGTGTCAATCCATACCCCTACATGTGACATCAAGGCCTTGCAAACAAAGTTAGCAACCTATATATTACACAGAGAACACTCTCAACCCATGTCTCATACATAAACACACTTGCCTAGGCAACAACTGCTATGTTGGTAGTACTCTGCATATTGCCTACAGATAGTAACCATGGTGTGATTGCAGTAGATGGCAGAGGGCATGGCACCCTGTCCATCGTAAAATATGCACATACATGCAGGCAGCGTGCCTTCACTATGCTCCCCACTGGACACCTGCAACACCTGTGGTGCCATCAAATGTGACCCACAAAGGACATACCATGCCTTATACACATGCCCTGTATGGACAGATGCCACTGACACCAGGGAACACCTGTATCATTCTATCAATGTAGGTGCAGGGTCAACCTGATGTCCATACCTGTTCCCAGCACATGAGGCCAGAACAGGCACATCTGATTATAATAATCTGTGTACACAACATGGGCAAGACACCCCAGGAACAGTTCCACATGTCACTGTACATGCATGTGGGACATGTGCACATCCCAGACGGCATCCATGTAATGGACTAAAGAACACATACATGGCAAGCATTGAACAGCAATGGCCACATACAATAGCTACCCAGGTGAATGGATAGTGAATACAATACCCGCCTGTGTGGGCCAATCCAGACACTACACCCATGCACAACACTGCAGACCATTATCATGTGGCCTGATGCCAAGGTATGCCCTTTACCTAGCCTTGTATAGCCTTCTGACACAGTCAGCCACTATGCACCCATGAAGCAATGCACGTATGTGTGTCAGTACTCACAACCTGTCTGTGTGTGTGTGCTGTATGATGCTTTTGACCACATTCACAATCACTACAACCACCACTGGCATACTGAAGCATGCTGTCTGATGTCAGACACCTCCACATACCCTTTGCCCATATAACCTCCAGATAACCCCTGTGGTGCATGTGATACCTGCACAGTACTGTATTGTGGCAAACTAACTAGTGAGGAAGTGTATTCCTGACCCTGCCAAGTGTGTCAGTGTGTGTGAGTCCCTGAGAGAGTGTGGCTGTTTTGATGTTGACACCTGTTCATGTGGACAGGCACATGTACTACACCTACCGTATCACTACCATATCACTGTTGCAGATGTCACATACCATCACATGTTTGGAGAGCTCCTCAACATGTAAGTTATGTGGTGCATCCAATAACTGCATAGACATGTGATAGCAATACATAGTCAGTCAAGAGTTTAATACCCTGTACTGGTAGGTGTGTGACACAAACATGCTTAGGTTTTACTCTCCCACCCCCTCCATGACTTATCCTTGCCTCTGTCTGCCTCTCTCACTCCCCCTCTGATGGATGTGGAAAACTACGCCTGCTTTGCTTAGGTAGCAGCATGTATTTTGTAAGTAAGGCTCATGATCAGCTGATGGCCTCTGCATGAATTGCAGCCCTCCTCTAGCTGATTGCATGTGAAACAGTTGTGGTAACATTCCCATAGCCAATTGCATGGAAATACAATCCAAATATCTAGGAAAATCATGTTGGTGTTGGGCCTTTTCATTCACTGTGAGCAGGACCTAGATCTGGTGTTTGGCAAACAGCATCACAGATGGATTGGGGATTTACCTATAACAACATATACTGTGGAAACAGGCCAACACACAGGAGGGGAATGTGCCTGACATGACTACAGAATGTAAGTGTTGCTATTCTGCATTTGGAGTAAGGTTGGTTTAACAGGTTGTGTGTGGATATAGCTGGTCTACATGTTTTAATACCTGTCATGACAGTGCTATGATTCTGAGGAAACACCCATCTGTAGTGTCATCTGCAGACTGGGCAGTGTGTGTTGCCATTTGTTTCTTGTGTTAGTCACAGAGCACCTATCTGTGAACTGCAGAAGCATAGTGTGAGGATTGCAGTCAGCACATGGTGACAGCCATGATAGTTACTGACGTCATATCCCTCATAGGACATATGTCACAACAAACCCTGTTACAACAGTAAGTGCATGTTTGTGCCTCCAGCCACAACTCTGTCATGCTTTGTACACATGTCATGCAATAAGAGGTGTATATGTTCTGTACACCATAATTTATTGACATCATATCTGATAACAAGCCAGTGAGATATCAGACTGCTGCATGTTATGTATAGTCGGGGTTATATTTGAGGACATAACCTGGGCATTCTGTGGCTGTGTGTACAGTACTGAGGTCTGTGTATGTATGGTGATTGTTGATAGTGTGTGCATTGTGAATATGTACCTTGGCCTGTGTACAGACTGTTGTAGATGTCATTGTTCTTGGTCCTGTTCTATCTGATGTTACATGCTGTTCCACTCTATGTTACCCTATTGGCTTACATGTTTGTAGGGCCAAACACACACATGTCCCAGACCACAGACAGGCATCGGACCACACTGTGTAGTGGCCCAGTATATGTAGGGTTAGTGCGTGAGTGGCACATATGAGGATGGTGTTGATCAGATAGTCCATATACTGCAATATTACGCAAGCTTACAATATGTGGCTCTGGCTGTGTTCACATTGATTGTGGTTATGCACTTTCACACAGGTGTCTGTTACTCTGTGCTGTGACATGCCTGTAGAGCCTGCTATATATGCAGGTACATGTGTAATCCCCCATAAGAAATGTAGGCCAGTGTTGTGGCAGTCTGCCTGTAGCATGCACAGTGCTTTTTTACATGCCTAGCAGCTTAGTGTACATACCCAGTATGATGTTACGTCCAGATGCTTGCCAAATGTACTGCTGCCAGGCCACTATAGCAGTCTTGTATATCAGACAAAGCAGTGGGATGTTGTACAGATGTATGTCACTAAATAATGGGCAGTATGTGGTCATGTCACCTCTGTACCAGTAGTTAGTATGTGTCAGGACAGACAGGGTGTGTGAATGCATAATGTATGGGGGCAAATGTAAACCAGTGTTTACATGATATACTCATCTACATGGCTAAAATCCACATTGTCAGACTGGGTCCACATGTCTTGCATGGTGTTCTGTGTATACCTCTGGACTGACCAGAGAGTGTCAGACTGTCCACATTTATTGGCCATATCTCTGCTATACTCCACAGGATCATTACTGTGCTAGCAGTGGTACTGTACTATGATGTCCTTAGGATGTCTGTCAGTAGCCAATGGCGCAGATGTTAAAAGCAGAAGTGACCTCCCACACAAAACATGTCTGTGAAAACAACCCCTGTTACAGTAGCAATAGTCTGTGACAGATCCTGGTTATGGGATTTGCAACAGTTCGTATTGTATTTCAGGGCAAACGTGTTTGGCTGTGGGGGGGAATATCTATTCGTACAAGACATATGTTGTTTGTGACCCCTCACCCCCATTAATGGTGCATGTATATATATATTTTTATGTTCTCGTCTATATCTATCAATATATGTCTGTATATACCTATATAGATACATATTTATGCTATATATATGTGTGTGCGTGTGTGTGTGTGTGTTTGTGTGTGTATATATATATATATATATATATATATATATATATATATATATATATATATATACACATACACACACACACACACATATAGATTATTTATATCTATTTATATATATATATATATATATATATATATATATATATATATATATATATATATATATATATATATATATATATTGTTGTGTGTTTCGGCTTTTCCCGGTTAGGGGTCGCCAAAGCGGAACTCCGGTCCGCTAATGATTTGCAGTAGAGTTTCACGTGCTGGCTTGCCAGGCCTAACGCACAACCTTCAACGAAGGAATGCCTATTCACGCATGTCGCTACACAGAAGACGCTCTAACTGAGAATCGAACAGGCAACGTCTAACTGTGAGGCGACAACGCTAGATATATATATATATATATATATATATATATATATATATATATATATATATATATATATATATATATATATATATATATATATATATATATATATATATATATATATATATATATATATATATATACACTCACATACATCTACATGTTTAAATATATTTCCTGTACTGTTGAATGACTGTGCTGGATAATATGTTTGTGAAAACATCAGGGTTGTATATATCTGACATGGCTTAGCGGGAAATCACTTTGTCTATGGTGTACAGGGTCCTGGGTTCATGCCTTGCAAAGGATGTTTATTTTGTTACTGGGCAGAACAAGGGCCATTGGATATAGAGTGATTAAGGCATTTTTAAGCAGTTGTAAGCTGGCTTGCATGGGTTTGCTCAGAGGTTAGCACTGCTAACTTCCGATTACAGCTTCTTATACTCAGTTAGCTTCAAAATTGCTTAACCTGTGTAGGTATTGCTTACCCCCATGCAAACAGGCTTAAACCCACTTACTGCTGCTTAAAAGTACTTACTCCCGCTTACCCCTGCTCTAATTTCTTTAAAAGAAAATAAAAAAAGGTTGATAGGAAAGTGGTGAAAAGGGGCACAAAGAGGGAAGGACAGTAGGGAATATAGCTAGGGATGTGCAGGAGGGTGTAGCGAAGGTCCATATTTGCCCATTTCTTCTCCAGCAACAGCTGTGCATATTCACTGATTTTGATGTAGATTTGGACACTGAAGCCCCTGAGAGAGGGGGGTGAGGACAACAATAATGTGTCCAATGGACATGTGTGTGAAGTGGACAGCTATGTATTGGGCAATATTTTTTTTTGGGACAGATTGCCCTTTTTTTCAGGTGGGAGTGGGATGTTGGGGAGGGATAGTAGGTATATTTTGGGAGGTTGTTTGGGTAGGTTAACAGACAAGACAAACAAGATGCATACAGGGGTGGTATATGGCACATATGGGGGTAAACACCTTGATGGGGAGGGGTGTTGGGAAATCAGAAGCCCATGAGCCCCCTAGTGGAAACAGTGGGACTGAGGTCCCCACCCATGGGCAGTCACCACTGCACTTTCACAGCCCCAAAGGTGACTGTGCTGGGAGCTGAGTCGGAGATCCAGGCTGACCCTCTAATCATGACATGTGGCCTTCAAGCTGGCGTAACAGATCAACCTCCCTGCGGAGCTCGCTATGCACCATGACCTGAACCTGGCAATGCGTGCCAAGTTCCTGTTCTTGCCCACTCCCAGGATGGGTGAGCCCCATCCCCTGAGGTGGCTCCTCCTGAAGTTGGTGCAGGACCAACGGACGAGGAGGTCCCGGGCTGGGCCACAGACATGCTGGTGCCTGGTGGCATGCCCAGCTGAGGTCGGACAGGTAGGTCCGCTGGAACCTGCATTCCCATACCTGCTATGGTGTTTATGGTTTATCAACATATGTGGGTTAGTAATAGTTACTACATTCCAGGATTAGGTATAACAGCATGCATAGATATTCCCATTAATCCAGACACCAGATATGGAACAATTGTTTAGCAAATGGGGCACATGTATATATGGGACCACAGTGGTAATAGCATACAGATACATTGATGGCACCATGCCACCAATGTTGGAGTATTTTGACATAGCACATGCATAGAAACATATTTATATAATTATAAAACAATAAGACATATGTCCCACCATTACAGTGGAGTCATCACATACCAGTTGAGGTGGGTATTTAGTGTATTGTTTGAGATATGGTGGGGGGGGAGAAAATGTCAATTAACAACTAGTATATTCCCATAGTTCGCATTACTTTCCTACTCAGTGCTGTTATCTGTACCTTACAAGTATTACTACACTACCCTGTTGCCATAGTTTGGACAGTGATATGGCTGTCGACAACTATATACATGGACTGGTTTTACCTGCAGTATACACCTCTTACCTGGTATACCTATGGAGGAATTGTTTGTTAACACTAATAGTTTCTACACATGCTCCCATATTCCAGGTTGATGTTATACACATACCTGTCCATCGCTTTTTGCACAGACTCTGGCCATGTCTTGACCACATGCAGGTGAACCTGGACATATGTAGACTTACAACACTCTTATACAGGATTTCCTAGACAGTTATATTATGTAGCACGTTGTGCGTGACAGTGATCAGTGATACCTTATTATTTAGAGCAACTACAACACTCACAGTGCCATACAATACCAGAGTAAACAGTACCAACAGTACATGCAAGAGTATTACTAATCTGCCTCATGTCGCAACCTCTCCAGGTGACATCCATGGGCCTCTTGGTTAGCAGTCCACTCACTTGCTGCTGTGAAGGACATAAGAGGAATATTTAGCAATACCTATCCATAATATACATGAGCTGGCAATTATTAAACAGGTAGTGGAGTGAAACTTACACACACCTGGGACCTCCCCTGCCATCCTAGCCTCTTGGATCCACTGATCCAAGAGATCCCCCTTTCACCACTTCAGGTCGGAATAGTGATGCCTGACCTGCTCACCAGTTTGGGGTATGCCAGTGGCACTGCTGGTACTGGCTCTGCAGCAGTCTCTGCTCATGGTCTTTGACAAGGAGTCCTGCCATGGCTCTGGACTTCTGGATGTCCCAGCACTGTACCCAAAACACACTCCCTCTCCCATTCCTGACATGGTGCCTGCAAGAGGAAGCAACAACCAGTTATGAGATGTATTCCCACCTGCTGGGTTTAAGTAGGGCCTATTTCCCAAACTTTTCTGTGATTGGATGGTTTTGAAAAGGCTAAGCTATGGGCAAACCTGCTTACCTAAGGTTGGCATTGTTTAAAGGGGTATACCACTGGGCAAATTGAGTTAGCTGGCCTACACATTGCTTACACCTACTAATCTGGCCTGTGCAATGCTTAGCATTGCTTAATATTTACTTTGCATTATATTTGCTTTTTGGCATTGATTTATTATTCTTTACATGTTATATATATGTCTGGTATCCATGATCCATGTGTACGTACACTGTATGGGGTCCTTGTGTTTAATGGGGGACTTCAACACTCTATTGCAATTACACCTCACATCTGGGCTTACTTCAATACTCCAGTTCACATATTTATGTTATGTAGTAGGTTATAGAACATATGATTGTATGCTGATTCCTTTCACATGTTCAGTTTGATTTTACTATAGTGAGGATTTGCTTGGAGATACCTCAATCTTATGTGCTGCAGTGATGGCTTGGTGGTTAACTACTGTGACTATAGTGTGTAGGGTCCTGGGTTCAAGACCTGTAAGGCTGTTTATTTTGTTGCTGGGCAGAACAGTGGCTGTTAGATACAGAGTGATTAAGGCACTTTTAAGCACTTGTAAGAGGGTTTGTGCAGGTTTGTGTGAGGGTAAGCACTGCTAACCTTTGGTGAAATATGCTTACAGAAAGTTAGCTTCCATATTGCTTAACCTGTGTGTGCATTGCTTACCCCCATGCAAATGGGCTTAAACCCACTTACTAGTGCTTACATATGCTTACTCATGCTTACTGCTGCTTAATAGTGCTTACACTTGCTTACAGCTGCTGCTCCCACTTACCACTGCAGTAATTTAGACAGTAATGTCTAATAGTTCTTGGGAAGGTGGGGGATTTTGAAACTGTATGGAGTCATCATTCATTGCACATTTGACCTTCCATTTGTATCACACATTCCTGTGTACATATACTGTATGGGACACATGTAATTATCTGTGGACTTTGCAACATTATGACACTGGCACCTCACATCTGCATTTAATGAAGTACTCCAGTTCACAAATATATGTATTTAGTAGGTTATGCAACTAAAAATATTGGTCATACCATGATTTGGCATGGAAAATGAAATGTGCTGCAGTGGGACTCGAACTGGAAATGACTGTTCATAAGGCGAATGCACTGCTCACTACACTATTGCTATTTTGCTTCATTTGCATGCATCTTGCTTTTTATCCTCTTCTGCCATTTAAGCTGCATTAACCGTAGCTAAGTGATGGGCAAACCTGTGCACCTACAGATAAATGTAATCTGTTTCATAAAAAAAGTATCTTTATATTTTTTGTGTTAACTATTGCTCTTGTACACGTGGGGGGATGTTGCTGGGGGTATGCATGCACCTATGAGCAGTCTCACTCATTCTTTTAGGGCTTTCTGCTGTTCTTCATTGCATTGGCGTATATATTCTGAGAACTCTGCTCTCAGACACGCCCCCCTGCACTCTCACAAGCTCCATGTAAGCATAGCCGTCCTAAGGCATAGGCCAACTAGGCGGCCACCTAGGGTGCCGCTGTAGCAGGGGCACTTTTCCATTATTTATTTGGTGTAGGTAGACCAGGATGGGGGCACCAGATGGTGCGGTAGGAGGCGCCATGGAGCCCTTTTGCCTAGGGCACCAGTTGACCTTAGGCCGCTCATGCATGTAAGAGTAGGAGCTCAGGTGGCACATCTTCATTAATATGCATGGTGCGCTGCCATCCTGCTGCTAAACAGCTGCTTCTGTGATGGATTAAGCTAGTCCTGCATGAAAGAATAGTAAATCCGGGGGTATGTGACGGAGTGTTTTTCTGTATTATATGATAGTGATGCAGAAAAAGTATACTTTATAGAGGCAAAATTATTAAAAATAAATGCATTTCTTGTACATCCCATTTAACAAATCATATAGCC
>NC_056731.1:1052605466-1052672966 GCF_019279795.1 Protopterus annectens | reverse complement strand
ACTGCTGAAGTGACCATTGATCTGGTGGAATGTTCTCTGATAGGCATAGGTAACTTTAGACTCTTCTTGTGATATATGTAAGTAATGCAGTCTCTTAGCCATTTTGACAAGGCAACTTTGGAGACTGATTTCCTTAAAGTTAGGCCGGAAAAAGATACAAAGAACTAGTCTGATTTTCTAGATTTTTTACTTCTACTTTGCTAGCAACATAGTTGTCTGTGAACATCCAGCAAGTGTAATCAGTATTCACCTTTGTTAGTAAAGTTAGGAAAGAAAACAGGTAACTTGATGGTTTGATTAATGTTGAATTCTGAAACCACCTTTGGAAGAAAGGATGGATTGGTTCTGAGTGAAACTCTATCTTTATGGAAAACTAAATAAGAGGGTTTTGAGCATAAAGACTGAATCTCAAAGACTCGTCTTGCGAAGGTAATAGCTATCAGAAAAAGCATCTTCCATGGAAGAAACTGCATGTTGCTGCTGATTCAGAGGGAGGAAGCACCAGTTACTGAAGAGCAATTGTCAGATCCGATGGGGGTAGAGGGTCTTTAAATGGAGGTTTTAAATGCAGAGATCCTTTGAGAAGCACGTTACATAATCTATGTGAAGTCAAAGGGAGGTCCTCAAAACCACTATGAAAATTAGAGATGGCAGCTAATTGGACCTTAATCATAGACCCTGATTCTCCTTGATCAAAAAGAATGTCTGGAAATTCTAGAAATCTTTCCACGGGTGTTGAGAAAGGGTTGAGATTATTATCATATGCCCAGGTTAAAAATCTCTTTCACTTACTAAGGTTGAGTTTCCTGGTGAATGGTCTATGGAAAGCCAGAAGAATTTTCTGCACCGGGGAAGGTAAGCCATTATGCCTGTTAACTAGTAGAATTGGAGGGACCAAGCTGTCAGCTTGAGATTTTAAAGGCTGGGATGCATCAGTCCCTGAGGATGAGACAGCAGATCTGGAACTGAGTCCAGAATCCAAGGATGGTGAACTAGATAAGGCCATAGGAAGGGGAACCAAATTTGATGAGGTAATAGGGTGCAATAAGGATCACTTTGCTTCTCAAACTTGTTACTTTCTTGAGAAAGAGTGGAATTAGAGGGAAGGAGGGAAAAGTGTAAAGGAGACCCAGGGGCCAATCGAGTAGAAAAGCATCTTTTGGGAACGCCCCCCATGGGGAGATTAGGACAAAATAGCTTCTGCACTTATTGTTTTGGAGTGATGCAAATACATCACAGCAAGCTGGCACCAGCAAAGAAAAATTTTCCTTGCTATTCTGGGATTGAGAGACCACTCATGGGTAGAAGTATACACCACCTCGATTTGTCTGCAATCAGGTTCAATCTCCCCAGGATGTGCATTGCTATCAGAAAGCAGTTGGAGAAAATTGCCCATCACCACACTCTGAGGGCTTCTCGATACAGGGTGTAAGATTTGTTTCCACTTTGTTTGTGGATGTACCAGACCACAGACATGTTGTCTAATTGAATTGCAATGGCTCCTAGAGGGAGGACAGACTGAAAGTGTTGCAATGCTGATAGCACTGCTCTCAAATGCAGAATGTTGATATGCTGGTTGGCCTCTATTGAGAATCAAGTGGCTTGAACTGTTCTTCCCAGATAATGCCCCTCGCCACATTTGGGAGGCATCTGTGGTCACTATGGCCTTGGATAGAGGAGGGGCAAAGGGGCAGCCTAGAAGGATTTTTTCAGATTCCATCCAAATCCACATCCACCAGGATGGGTATTTTTTGCAGTGACTGGTGATAAGAAAGGGGTAGGTCATTGAATGGGTTAGAATAGACCATTGTGATGCTAGAACCCATTGTAGTAGCTGCATGTGAAATATTACTATTGGGACCAAAGTGATGGTCATTGCCATGGAACCTAACGCTTGAAGGACTAGTAGTGCTGGGACTTTGTTTTTGCAGAGAATAGCATGCACTTGGGACTTTATCTTCTGTAATTTCTGTTGAGGAAGGGAGGCTACACAAGAGATGGTGTTGACATGAGCTCCTATGAATTCTAGGTCTTGAGTGGGGTTTAGCTGAGATTTTGATTGACTGACTGTGCTGCCCAAGTGCACGAACTAGTGCAGAATGAATTCTGTTGCTTGAAGCAGTAGATGCCTGGTGGGAACAGTGATGAGACAGTCATCTAGATATGGAAACACCTGGAATCCTTACAGTCTCAAGTGAGCTGTTACTGCTGCCATACATTTGGTGAACACCCTGGGGGCTGTGGCGAGGCCATAGGACATTACTCAGAACTGAAAGTGAATGGCTCCTAGCCAAAAGCTGAGAAACCTTCTGGAGCATTTGCCCATCTTTATGTGGTAATATGCATCTTGAAGGTCTATAGAGCACATCCAATTGTTTTCCTCTAGAAAGAGAAGAATAGACTGAACCGTGACCATCTGGAAATTAGAATGTTTAACAAATTTGTTTAGAAGGCTGAAATCTCCAAAATTGGTCTCCAGTCCCATGTCTTTTTTGGCACTAAAAAGAATCTTGAGTAAAGTCCAGATCCTATCTGGTCTGGTGGGACTTCTTTGATGACTCTTTTCTCCAACAGCTTTTAGATTTCCAAGGCTGCTTGGTCCCCCTGAGTGGGTGGAACATCAGGAACCTTGTTAGAGATCTTGGATACATAATGAAGGGGATAGAGTGACCTCTGGTAATAATTCTATGCACCCAAGCATCTGTGGTTATTTGTCACCAGGTTGTTGAATGCAGAGACAATCTTCCCCCAACTGCTTCCAGATGTAAGCGATCAGGCCCCCTTTCAGGACCACTGATAGGACTGGCCAGAGAAAGAATCTCTGGAACCCTGATTCTGTGGGCCACCTCTGCCTCTGGGGCAGCGTCTTCCATTAGAGCTCCCCCCTCTGCCTTGAGGGGAGCCTCCACCATGTGCATCCTGGAAATGTCCTAGGGACTTCATGAACCACATCTTTCCATTCCTATGATTCCTACAGTAGGACCGTTGGGGAGTAGAAAAATGTATGCCCACTGCAGACAAGGTCTTCTCATCTTTCTCACACCTGGCTAGAGTTTCTTTGACTTTGGGGTCAAACAAAGAAGATCCATCAAAGGGAGCATTGATGAAGGAATACTTAAATGGCTCTGCAGACTCACACAGATGCATCCAGGCATGTCGCCTGTACTAGCTGACCTGGTCACCCCTTCAGCTACATGTGCAATGAGCCTCATGGATGAGTTGTAAATAGACTCCAGGGTAGCTAACTGGCAGGTCACTTTTTCTTGGACCCAGTTAGATACAGCTACTGCTAGGTGTTTGATAGCTCCTTGATCAGATCCCCCTGAAGCCTAGTGAAATGTGTCATAAATTTTAAGGACTATAAAGTGAAGTTTGATGATGCATAAACCCACTTTCCAAATCTGCCATTGCTCTAGTTTCTTGGTTAGGGGGATGGACGGTTGAACTTTCCTCAGCTAATTCCATTTTGGTGTCTGCTGCCACCACCATGGCATCTACTGCTAACCCTTTTGACCAATACCCTTGGTCTGCAGGAGCAGAGACTATCTTCTCTGGTCTTTGGGCAATCATTTTTATGGAGTCAGGAATCTTCCAAACCTGCTGAGTGATCAACATAATGAGATCCTCAGCAGGAGGGGTCACCCAGAAAATAGACGGGTGAGAACCAAACACTTGCAAGTACACAGACTCCAAGGAAGAATGATCTTTGGGCTTCCAGTTACCCCTCTGTTTAAGGATCTCTAGAATGTCTCCAAAGGAGACATCTTCTGGGGGGGGGGGGTCACATGAAGGGAACACTCCCCGTAATCAAAATCTGTGTCCTCAGTGATGGACTCTTCAGGAGAGTCTAGGTGTTTCCTCTTACACATTTTCTTCCAAGTAGCCTCTTCAGTGGGAATGTCTGAGGATGACTTTGAAAAGGAGTTACCCTTTGCTTGGATCTTTTGCAGCCTTGGAACTCTCTGTCCAGGCATGGAGGTTGGTGGAAGCTCTGGGTAAGAAGGGGTCATGGAATGAAACTCTGGCACAGCAGGAGACACCTGAGAGCCAGCATTGGCCAATGTTCTCTCCATTGCTTGGAAGGGATGGAAGCCTAGAACCAAGAGACACAAACTTATAACCGAGGACACACCCAGTCCAAGAGACCTACCACCAATGCAGGAGCCAAGGAAGCCTCCCAGCTGTCAGAGTCCCAAGAGGCAAGGATGACCTCAAATAAAAAAACAAGAGCAAATTCAAACCCCTTGGGTCCAATGGAGGAACTACAATCTCTGGAGCCTGCCAGTTCTAATGGAAATGAAAAAGTCAGAGCTGACTCTGAAACTGAAGACACAAGGGTCGTCAGTGCCAGAGGAACTGGAGCCTGAGTTGTCAGAGTGGGAAACTCTAAAGCCTTCAAAGAGGTGAGAGGAGGAAGAACTGGTGGAGTCCTGGGAGAAAACATCCCTGCTCCAGAAGAGAGATGGGTTGGGAGGAGGCAGAGATACCTCTAGCCACTAGGAGCTGGTCCACCAACCTTACTACATCTACTTCAGTGAGATTCTTGGAGGATTGAACAGACAATCCAGAGGGGAATTCTGGCCTTTCCACAAAGGGACTAGGAAGCTGACCATAGTAAAGGTCAATAGAAGGAGAGTACCTTGTCCTGGCTATATAGAGAGGTTCATGTTTTGGCACCAAAAGAGACGGTAAAATCTGCTGCGGTACAGTTGGAGATGTCGGCACCAACCAAGAAGCTGAAGAAATCAGTGCCGATGTTGGTGCCAAAGTCATAAAGTAGTGGCTGGTGACAAGTAGGAAAGCCATTCTGAGAGCTTTGGAACCTTAACTTTCAGTTCTGAGAAGTGGGAAGAGGGTTTATGTTTTTTTATCGGTGCAGATGGAGAAGTCGGTACCAGCTGACTAGGCTTGGAACCAGAGGCCTTTGGAACCGTATCAGTCTTAATAAGCCCTTTAAGAATTAACTTATTTTGACATTCTACCAAGGCCCTAGTACTGAAGGCCTGGCAGATGGAGCACTTCAAGCCTGAATGTGGAGCACCTGAACAATAAACACAGGCAGATAACCCATTGGAGATAGGCATTTTCAACCTGCAGTCCTGGCACTGTTTAAAACCAGTCATGCCCTTAGACCTATCTGCCATGTTGATGACTAAGAAAATAAGGGAGGTCAATAGGCAGAACTGTAGTTACAAAGTCACACACGCGCGTGCGCACACACACACACACACACACACACACACACACACACACACACACACACACACACACACACACACACACACACAAGGGCAAGAAAAAAATTGTACCAACAATGGTAGATAGAACTACCTAAAAAATGTAAAGAAGTTAGAAGAGAAAGAATATTACCAACTATGGTAAAAAAAGAAGGAACTACCTAACTGTAAAAGGGGACTACCAGTGATGGTAGGAGAAAGGATACAAGTGGAAATAACTTGCAAGTATGGTAGCTGCACAGCTGCAAAAGTCCTCAGTGTAGTTCAAAAAAGCAAGAGCCAGCAAAACAGTGACAATAAGGTTTATTGTAGTACAATGAGGAGAAAAACTGACTGGTTTCAGCTAAATAGTTATTAAGCCTTCATCAGTGTATCAATGCTTCATAACAAATATTCCCCTTAAGTAGTAGTTGGTATACCTGGAGGTTGTTTAAGGAAATTACACTTGTATAAAAATACACTTATGTAAACATGTTAGAAATATTCATTAAGTTCTGGGGGAAATAATGCCCCTAGTTTGACAATCCACTTTTTTCTCTCTGTTAAGTAATTGATGCCAACCTGATTTATTATTGTTATTACCCTGTAGTTTATCTATAATGGTAAAATGAAAATTGGCATTGGGGTGTTTCTCCGTGTGTTTATATAGCGCATTAATGATTATCTTGGTCCTAATATCACTTAAATGTTCTGAAATTCTGAACGTGAATGGTCTTGAGGTTTGGCCAACAAAAAAGGTAGAACAACTGCATGTGGCCAAGTAGATTAACCATTCTGATTGACAATTGGCAAAGAAAGGGATTCTGAATATTTAGACACTATTCCTGCTAGAAAACTCCTTGGTTTTGAAGATACTTTGCAGTGTTTACAGTGTCCACATGGAAAACACCACTGTAAAGCCATGCCCTCTATAGTTGTCTGTATTTGATGTGTGTCTGAGATATGTATACATTTATAGTGACTCATGTGTGAGCCCAAATGTTTTCCTTTCCTGAAAGAGAAGCGACACGTCTCATCTACAATGTCCCTGAGCTGAGTATCAGCTAGGAGAATATTCCAATGTCTGCGTACAATGTTAGTAAGGATATCTGTATTCCTCCCATATGTAGTGATAAGTCTTATGGGTGAGTTCTGTTTTGCCAATTTGTCCTTATATTGTAGTAGTGAAGACCTGTCATGTTCAGATGCCCAATGTTTGGCTTGATATATATGCCCTGTTTTGTAACCTCTCTGCTTAAATCTCTCAACAAGATCTTTCTCATATATGTGATGAATATTAGCATCTGAGCATATCCTTTTGATTCTTAGAAACTGTGACTTTGGGATGTTTCAGCATATGTGAGATGGATAAACGCTGGTGGCATGGAGTAAGGAGTTGAATTGGGGATGTTTTCTATAAACTTCAGTAGAAAGAGTGTTGTCAATGTTCAGTGCTATCATTACATCAAGAAATGTAATGCTGGGTTGGACGTGGCCAAGATGGCGACCTGGTAACAGCACTTTCTCACAGCTCTCTTTCCTCATTAATATTTCAGACAGGAATTTTGAGAAAAAAACAAGAAGAAGAAGATATCTTCACTACTAACCACTTTCTGATACCCAGAGACATCATCAGAACAATTTTTATCAACATTCATTGGAAAATTCCTGTCAAATTAATTACTAGAAAATTAACAGCAGCATCAGCTACTCAGAATGAGCCATCTCAGAAATCCACCTCAGGACCCAACATTCAAAAAGGATTTACATTCACTTATTTTAAATATTCAGGAGTTGACAACTAAAATAGATAAGATGGATAATAAATTGGACTCTTTTAAAGAAAAATGTACTCAACAACTTGAACAGCTTCAGGAAATGTTCACACAACAGAAAGGTCAAATTTCTGTCATAGAACAGTCCTTAAATGACATCGATTCCAGACTCCTGCAAGAAGAACAACAAACTGAATTTTTACTGCAACAAAATACACATCCTCTGGAGAAAATAGATGACATGGAAAACAGAATGAGAAGAAATAATATCCGAATATATGGTCTGCCAGAAAAAGCAGAAGGGGATAATATAATAAACTTTCTTACTACCTGGATCCCAAATGTATTAAAATTACCGGAAGCCCTTTCTTTTGGAATAGAACGTGCACACAGTTCATTGTCAACTTCAGGAAATGCATCTTTAATCAAAAACAAACCAAGATCAATAATTGTTAAACTTTTCTCCATGCAAGACAAGGAACTCATCCTCAGAAATGCTTGGACTAACTCACCCATTAAATATAATGATGTGTTAATTAGATTTGACAATGATTGCTCTACAAAAGTGGTTTTCAAAAGAAAAGAATTCATGCCAGTAATAAAAATCTTGAAAAAGAAACAACTGAAGACCCATCTTTTGTTTCCAGCAAGACTTTGTATATTCCTTCCAGTGGGAATAAAAATATTTGAAACTGGATTCAACAATAAAATATCTCACTACAAACAACATTTTAACACAGGAAGAATCTATGGATTGGACAAATAGTACACCAAAAAAAAATGCAGAAGTAAACAACTGGAAGACTGTTGAACAGAAGAAAAAAAAAAACTAAAGGACAAAAAACTTACATGTTACATGTACCACAAAACTTGAAACAATGTCACAAAAACTAACAAGAAATCTTCCAGTCATTAATCATTGTAATATATCAGGTACAGTTTCTATTTATTTTATCTCACTTAAAATTTAGAATAAATATACTGTAGTAGACAAAGGAAGCACTCCACGGCTGGCACAACACGAACAATTTATTGATTAAATGAACAAACTGGTTAGCGCTTTCACATTCAGATAAAACGTTTCTTCAGACCTCAAAAAGTACATTCCCATCATGCATTTATATATAATATGGAATACTCATTATCCTATTAAACATAGTGATAATTGCTTTTAAAGTGCAAACAGTGCTTAAAGAAACATATTTCATTTAAATATAAATAATGTTTAAAAATATATAATATAAATTCTGAAATATATGATTTAAGACAACTTTCTAAAACTATAAAATCTGTGTAGCAATAAAAAGTTAAAATCATTTATCTACGAAATCTTGAGATAAAACATATATCAAAATTAATAGTTCAAAGACATACATTAGAATGAATAATATATGAATATATGTATATGATATGATTGCATGAGAATTTATTAGAAATATGTGCAGGCTTGAGTATGTGCTTGTATAGAGGGACCTGTTTGTTCTCTGTTAGGATATTCTTTGATTGAAGTACACAAAATAGATTATATAAATATGTGTGTATATATACATATGCACGTGTTGTATCATCTTGACAAAGAATGGAAATATGTGTATAAGATGTCTAGTCTGAAGGGAAATCCGCTAGAATTGATCTCAGCATGGACCATCAAAAGATGGTAGTCCTTGACCAATGTGACGTGTATGTTAGCGGATTAAAAAGTTCAAATTCATGCAAGAAACATATTGAATCAATGTTTGTATGGCCTGGCCATAAGGAATGGTTTTAATGAAACTTTTTCATTCAAACCATGTCCTTTATGGGCCTGGAGTCTAATGATCCATTTGTTTTCTTTTTCTTCAGTATAATTTTTAATGTTGCCTAATCTATCAGTTCTCATGATCAATTCCAATACCATGAACTTAAATTTATGTTTTGTCCCTTCCATAATAACATGTTTTGCTAATGCATTGTTCTCATTTTCTTTGTTGATAGCGTAGATGTGTTCTCTAACCCTTTCTCTTAGGGTTCTATTTGTTTTCCCTATATAAAAGGAGGAACAACATTGGCATTGTGCTATATATACAAGGTCCCTAGTTCTGCAGTCTGCATATTTATCAAAAACAATTTTCTTTCCATTATCTGGATGTATGAATTCATTGCCATTTAGCATATAACTGCATTGATTGCAGTTTCTGCAGGCAAAGGTCCCTTTTCTTGTTGACTGTAAAACATTATCACTATTGTGATCATTGTGTTCATAACAGAGTAGCCTTTTCAGGGATTTCATATTTTTATAAGTAATGTTGGGCCTATTACCCGCTATTTCTTTTATCCTGTCATCTATCATGAGTAACTGCCAATTCTTATTTATTATTTCTCTTATTTGGTTATTTTTGTTGGTGTATGGTATAATTAATCGAGTTTGTGTGTTTTGTACAGTTTCATTCGAATTTCCTTTATCTCTATTGCCATGTCTGTGAAGATATGGTTTCCCTTTTCCTTTCCTAGATTGGTCACATTCCATAATGACCTTTTCAACATTGGCCTTATCATAGCCTCTCATTACAAAATTCTTCTTCAATGTTTCTTGTTGTTCTTTATTTCTTGTTTCATCTGTCACCAGCCTGGAGACCCATAGTGATTGATTTTTAACTATGTTAGGGAAGATGTGTCTGGGGTGCATGCTCTCCTGATGTAGTAGATTGTTTCTCTAACATTCCTTTCTATAGAGATCTGTATCAATTCTCACTCCAGTCTTTGTGATTCGTACATCCAGAAAATCAATGTTCTCAATGGAGAAAGTATGTTCAAATTTCAGAAAATCCGTTGTTCCATTGATGTAGATGACAAACTCGTTTAACATCTCTATTGTGTTATCCCAAACGAGAAAAATATTGTCCACAAAACGCTTGTAGAATTTTATATTCTCTGAGTATGGATTGTTGTTTCGTACATAGGTCTCCTCCCAGTATGCCATCACCAAGTTAGCATAAGAGTTGGCTACTGGTGTCCCCATTGCTGTTCCCTTTTTCTGTAAATAATATTTCCCATTGTATGTGAATACATTATTCTCTAGGATTATTTCTAGTATCATCATGTATCTTATTACTAGATTGCTTGGAATGTCCTTTTGAATAAGTAATAGTCTAACATAGTCAATCCCTATACTACTTGGAATGCATTTAAAAAGGGACGCAACATCTAGTGTTACCAGAATATCCTTCTCAATGTTGGTATTGCTATCAATATAATCTGCATATTCATATAAAAATTCCTCAGTATCCTTTAGCACAGATTTAGTCTCATTCAACATGGGTTTTAACTGTTTCTCCAAATATATCGAGAGGGGCTCTGTTGCCCATCCCCTTCCTGAGACAATGGGTCTCATGGGAGGATCATATAAATTTTTATTTACTTTAGGTAGCCCTCTGTATGTAGGTATAAGTGGTTCTTTAACCAAAAATACATATATAGGTCATTATCAATTATACCACAGAGTAACATATCATACAACATCTCTTGTATATTTCTTATCACTTTGTTCAGAGATGCACATTTAAGATTTCATAGGTATCAGTGTCATCTAACAGTTCATTCATTTTTATGACATATATATCTTTATCCATTATCACCACTGAGCCACCCTTGTCTGCTTGTCTAATAACAATGTCATTGTTCAATTGTAACCTTTTCATTGCTTCATTCTCATCTTTACTTAAATTGTAATATTCTAATCTTTCATTTTTAGCATAATTATTAATTAAATCATTCTCACATGATTTTTCAAAGGCTTCTATGATATGATTTGATGGTGGTATAAATGTAGATGGCTTCTTAAAGGTATTATTACGTGAATACACATTATTATCATCATTGCCTAAAAACAACTTAAGATTCAAGTTCCTGGTAAACATTTTCATATCTAATATAATATCAGTGACATCAGCATGCTTGGATGGAATAAAGGATAAACCTTTATTCAGCAAAGAGCTCTCAGTTTCACTTAAAACACAAAAACATTGTTTTTGGCCAAACTCTCCGCTTGGTGTGTTTTTTCGGATATGGAAAAGAATGATCCCCCTCTAATTCAAATAAGGTGTCTTCCTGTAAAGATATACATCCATTCGTAGTCGCTTTGTTTTTGTTAATTCCATTGGTCACATCACATTGAATCTTGTTTGTCATTGAGCCTGCCCCATCGCAGTGATCAGCTATCGTAGGTAGATTTTCTTTGTATTTTTCATCCGGTCAGTGTTCACCTCCCCTTCAGTCGCGTGAATGATGGCCGTCTCCTGCCTTAATCTGGAACCCATCCGTTCCTTGTTGATAGTTGCGTGATTTTGTGATGTCAAAACGTCAGGATCTGTAGTTGTAGCCTTCATCAAAGCTTCCTGGTTGGATGTGACATGTGCAGTGCTTCGCGTAGCGACCTCCGCATATGAATCACGAATTGGCATTTCTTCACCGAGCGGAGAGTTTGGCCAAAAACAATGAATACGAAGAAACGGAAAGGTTCGGAAGAAATATACGAATTTCAGAAGAAGGTACTTCGCCCAATACAGAAGGACTGACTATTAATATCTCGAGGTATGTTTTAAGTGAAACTGAGAGCTCTTTGCTGAATAAAGGTTTATCCTTTATTCCATCCAAGCATGCTGATGTCACTGATATTATATTAGATATGAAAATGTTTACCAGGAACTTGAATCTTAAGTTGTTTTTAGGCAATGATGATAATAATGTGTATTCACGTAATAATACCTTTAAGAAGCCATCTACATTTATACCACCATCAAATCATATCATAGAAGCCTTTGAAAAATCATGTGAGAATGATTTAATTAATTATTATGCTAAGAGTGAAAGACTAGAATATTACAATTTAAGTAAAGGTGAGAATGAAGCAATGAAAAGGTTACAATTGAACAATGACATTGTTATTAGACAAGCGGACAAGGGTGGCTCAGTGGTGATAATGGATAAAGATATATATGTCATAAAAATGAATGAACTGTTAGATGACACTGATACCTATGAAATCTTAAATGGTGCATCTCTGAACAAAGTGATAAGAAATATACAAGAGATGTTGTATGATATGTTACTCTGTGGTATAATTGATAATGACCTATATATGTACTTTTTGGTTAAAGAACCACTTATACCTACATACAGAGGGCTACCTAAAGTACATAAAAATTTATATGATCCTCCCATGAGACCCATTGTCTCAGGAAGGGGATGGGCAACAGAGCCCCTCTCGATATATTTGGAGAAACAGTTAAAACCCATGTTGAATGAGACTAAATCTGTGCTAAAGGATACTGAGGAATTTTTATATGAATATGCAGATTATATTGATAGCAATACCAACATTGAGAAGGATATTCTGGTAACACTAGATGTTACGTCCCTTTTTAAATGCATTCCAAATAGTATAGGGATTGACTATGTTAGACTATTACTTATTCAAAAGGACATTCCAAGCAATCCAGTAATAAGATACATGATGATACTAGAAATAATCCTAGAGAATAATGTATTCACATACAATGGGAAATATTATTTACAGAAAAAGGGAACAGCAATGGGGACACCAGTAGCCAACTCTTATGCTAACTTGGTGATGGCATACTGGGAGGAGACCTATGTACGAAACAACAATCCATACTCAGAGAATATAAAATTCTACAAGCGTTTTGTGGACAATATTTTTCTCGTTTGGGATAACACAATAGAGATGTTAAACGAGTTTGTCATCTACATCAATGGAACAACGGATTTTCTGAAATTTGAACATACTTTCTCCATTGAGAACATTGATTTTCTGGATGTACGAATCACAAAGACTGGAGTGAGAATTGATACAGATCTCTATAGAAAGGAATGTTGGAGAAACAATCTACTACATCAGGAGAGCATGCACCCCAGACACATCTTCCCTAACATAGTTAAAAATCAATCACTACGGGTCTCCAGGATGGTGACAGATGAAACAAGAAATAAAGAACAACAAGAAACATTGAAGAAGAATTTTGTAATGAGAGGCTATGATAAGGCCAATGTTGAAAAGGTCATTATGGAATGTGACCAATCTAGGAAAGGAAAAGGGAAACCATATCTTCACAGACATGGCAATAGAGATAAAGGAAATTCGAATGAAACTGTACAAAACGCACAAACTCGATTAATTATACCATACACCAACAAAAATAACCAAATAAGAGAAATAATAAATAAGAATTGGCAGTTACTCATGATAGATGACATGATAAAAGAAATAGCGGGTGATAGGCCCAACATTACTTATAAAAATATGAAATCCCTGAAAAGGCTACTCTGTTATGAACACAATGATCACAATAGTGATAATGTTTTACAGTCAACAAGAAAAGGGACCTTTGCCTGCAGAAACTGCAATCAATGCAGTTATATGCTAAATGGCAATGAATTCATACATCCAGATAATGGAAAGAAAATTGTTTTTGATAAATATGCAGACTGCAGAACTAGGGACCTTGTATATATAGCACAATGCCAATGTTGTTCCTCTTTTTATATAGGGAAAACAAATAGAACCCTAAGAGAAAGGGTTAGAGAACACATCTACGCTATCAACAAAGAAAATGAGAACAATGCATTAGCAAAACATGTTATTATGGAAGGGACAAAACATAGATTTAAGTTCATGGTATTGGAATTGATCATGAGAACTGATAGATTAGGCAACATCAAAAATTATACTGAAGAAAAAGAAAACAAATGGATCATTAGACTCCAGGCCCATAAAGGACATGGTTTGAATGAAAAAGTTTCATTAAAACCAATCCTTATGGCCAGGCCATACAAACATTGATTCAATATGTTTCTTGCATGAATTTGAACTTTTTAATCCGCTAACATACACGTCACATTGATCAAGGGCTACCATCTTTTGATGGTCCATGCTGAGATCAATTCTAGCGGATTTCCCTTCAGACTAGACATCTTATACACATATTTCCATTCTTTGTCAAGATGATACAACACGTGCATATGTATATATACACACATATTTTTATAATCTATTTTGTGTACTTCAATCAAAGAATATCCTAACAGAGAACAAACAGGTCCCTCTATACAAGCACATACTCAAGCCTGCACATATTTCTAATAAATTCTCATGCAATCATATCATATACATATATTCATATATTATTCATTCTAATGTATGTCTTTGAACTATTCATTTTGATATATGTTTTATCTCAAGATTTCGTAGATAAATGATTTTAACTTTTTATTGCTACACAGATTTTATAGTTTTAGAAAGTTGTCTTAAATCATATATTTCAGAATTTATATTATATATTTTTAAACATTATTTATATTTAAATGAAATATGTTTCTTTAAGCACTGTTTGCACTTTAAAAGCAATTATCACTATGTTTAATAGGATAATAGTATTCCATATTATATATAAATGCATGATGGGAATGTACTTTTTGAGGTCTGAAGAAACGTTTTATCTGAACGTGAAAGCGCTAACCAGTTTGTTCATTTAATCAATAAATTGTTCGTGTTGTACCAGCCGTGGAGTGCTTCCTTTGTCTACTACAGTATTCTTGCTTTTTCTCTTGGGAAGCACCTTACTTGATATCACTTGTTTTTTTTCTGATTAGAATAAATATAAACTGGGTAAATTAACATTATCATTTAGGTCTATCCTAACATATTTGAAACTTGATAACAATATTTTTCTTTCTCTACGTCTCTGATTTAGTCATCAACAAACAAAATGTATATAGCAATATGTTCAAGATATATGCAAATGGATATCTGGTTCAAGCAGATATAATCATCTCACCATATATTTACCTATACTAGCAATTTCTTGTAAAATCTTTGAATGCACCATTGATATAATATGTCTAATCTAAGTTTTCTGATCAGGGCAGGGAGGTGAGCGGGACAAATGCATTTTTTGAAAAATGATATATTTATGTTAAATGAGTTGCATATTTATAGTACATAATCCATTAATGCTGTCGTAATGATTTGCTTTACTGAGATAGAAAGACGGCTTGGGTGTGCGCACATGTCTGGTTGTATGGATTATGATGTTGTAGCATCCCAGTACACCTCATGAACTCTTATTGTGTTTTTAATGTATATATACAAAGCTTCCTTACTGGAAGGGGGGATAATGTTGTGTTTATTGAAGATGCTTGAACTGTGTTGTAGCTATGCAGTAGAAAAATATTTTCACGAGCGATACTTTGAAAGATAAAAAAAATCTTCACTACTTTTCCTGCTCCATTCACGAGACAGCAGTCTCAAATATGCATGCAAGCAATATATAAAGGTTGTAATTTTCATTGTAACCACTTTGTGATTGTGTATGATGCCCTTTAAATAATATATAATTGCATTATCATTAGGCAAGGAAGTAAACCTCAAAACAAGCACATCTTAAAACTCTTCAACTAGAAGAAGAAAATAATGTGTATATAGAAGATGATTGAGTTGTGCTGGATGGTTATAGTTAGTTAAGAGTTTAAACCCTTACATGCTATTAGAGTAAATTATTCTACACTACTAGAATGTCATATTGAATCTTTTATATAAAGTAAAGCATTTGATGCTGTTTGTTTTACTAGCAGGTGTCATGTAGTATGTCTCACATATAACATAGGAATGTCTTGCATATAACATAGATAAATATATGCAAAAAAAAAAAAATATTACCACGAGCGATGCCTTGAAAATCAAGAAAAATCTTCACTACTTTTCCTGCCCCATCCACGAGACAGTAGCCTTAAATACACACGCAAGCAACACCCAAATGTCTTATGTCTCATTGCGAGCAATTCATGCTTGCGTATAACGTCCTTTGAATAAAACATAATTGCAGCATTCCTGGATAAGGAAGTAAATCCCAAAACGAGCACTACTTAAAGTGCTAGTGCACCTGAATTACAAAGCTACATGTTGACCCTTTTGTGTTACTGATTATTACTAAACATTTAACACACTTAAACTAAATAAAATAAAACATGATTAGATTTAGTAAACAGACACTAAACAAATTTTCTAATAGGTTCTCTATATACTAACAGAAATAGCAACCTACACATAGTTATTGTTAGAAAAAAGTTAAATATTGTTAGATATACAGAAAGGCAATACTCTATACATAGTTATATACATTAATATTAAGAATTTCTAATACTAGAATATTACATATATACAATAAGAATCATAAATAGCTGTGTGGGTTCATAGATTGCTACTAGAATATCGACCCTGGGGCTTGTATAAGTTTAGTCATGGCAGTTCTCTGACTGTTTCTTTCCATAATGTTTGCTTACCTGGACACCTGTTTGCCGGGGTGACCGTTATGATCCCCTGGGTGACTTTCCTCTCTCCCGTTCAGTCATCGGCGTTCTTTTCTGCAGTCTGGCCAGTCTGTGGGTCGGGAACCTATCTCTCCACTATGTTTTACTTCAGTATTTTGAATCTTAAGATATGTAAAGACCATTATATATAAGTTTATGTATATATATTTATATATATATGTACATATATTGTCATATAAGCCGACACAATTTTTGTAAAGAGTTCTGGAATATGACTTGGAAAACTACTTTCTCAAAAGTTAAAGAATAATAAATCTAATTATTTCATAAAGAGTGAAGAAGAAAATGGGAAATATTCACATAACTATAGAATAAATAATATTCTTATAGCACAGATATTACATGATAGAGACTCTAGAGGTGGAGAATTACCCTAAACAAATTGTGAGTATAATGAAACTACAATCTAAAAAGAACATAAGTAATATGAGAATTTAACCAAAATAACTAATTAACAAGCTATTGGAGTCTTTGCACTGTGAATTAAAGCAAATGTGTCATGTTGGATTGATATGTGAATTGCTGTACTAAGATGAAACAAATTGTGTTAAATGTAATTGGAAAATTGTTTTTGTAACCCTGATTATAAGAAACTCTGCAAGTAAGATTTAACAAGTATAAGCAGGTTATTGATGTATAAATATTATTACTTTCACACAAATTTGCATATAATTGTCTATTAGCTGATCATATTAACTCGTTAATATATGTAAATAGTGACATACTAAGTTATGAGGTTAAGAGAGATTAGTTTAAACACTAGTCACAGATTTAGAAGGTTTGTGTGGGTACTTGTGTTACTCATGCAAAGAGTTATATTACCTCATAGAGATAGGAAAAGGTGTAATCAATTAGAATTAGTTAAATTAGAAGTTTCATTGTTTTCTTATACTGTTTTGGTGTCTACAGAAGATAAGCAGATCTTCCATGTAAACAATAGTGTAAATTATACATATAATGCAAACCAAGAGTTAGATCTATGTATATTAACTGTCATACAAATAAAACATAAACCAACACATGAAATATCTATCTATAAATGTTAATGGATTAAATAATAATATCAAAAGGAGGAGTCTATATAAATACATAAATCTACACAATCCACAAATAGTATTTCTTCAGGAGATGCATCTATTAGATAAAGATATAAACAATCTCAATATTAATAACTACACAGTATTAGTAAGTTCTCAATGCAAACAAAAGAAGAGAGGAGTAGCCATATTAATGCATAATACAATTATTTCTCCTAGAATAATTAACACTTATCAAGACACATCTGGTATGTTTTGCTTAGTAAATATAGAGTTAAATAGGAAAATATACACTTTAGTTAACCTATATTGGATACCAGGACTTGGTGTAGGAACAGTAAAACATCATATTGAAGAAATATTACATTTAGCTAAAGGTAGTATAATAATGGCAGGAGACTACAACTGTATAATAGATGACAAAGATACAAATTCAAAAAGTAAAAGACGAAAGTTACCTATATCAAAGACACTTTCAAAGTTTATAAACGCAATCTCCATAAAAGATATAAATGAATTTGCTGACCCAGACTCATTAATTTATACTTTTTACTCACATAGATATAGGACTAGTTCCAGAATTGACAGGATATACATATCCAATGATCTAGTAACAAAAATAAGTAATGTCAAAATAATAAACTGTCCATTATCAGATCATAATGCTCTGGTTTTTGAAATGGAGCTTATGCATATAAATAATAATCCCATAACAAGAATACCTTCATATGTTACAAAATTAACAGACTTCAAAGAATTTTTTGAAGGTGAAATAAAAACTTTCCTTGAACTAAATACCACAGAGAACATTTCAGAAATATATATCTGGGACTCCTTAAAAGTATATATATATATATATATATATATATATATATATATGGAAAAGTACTATCCTGGTATATTAATAAAAGAAAAATATGGAATAAAGACATGCTAGAATTACAAAAGAAAGCCGATAAATTAAAATTAGGAATTCAAAAAGGAAATAAAGATTTAATTCAAGAATTACTACAAATTAACAACAAATATGCGAAAATTTTACATCATAAGACAATGATTAACCTAGAAAAGATAAAATTAAATTCTTATTCAACAAATCCAGCACATCAGAGACAACTAGCTAATAGAACCAAAAAAAAAAAAATAAAATCTAAGCAAACAAAATAATTATATATCCCTAATACAAAGAAAAAAGTCACAGACCTAAATAGTATATTAGAAGCTTTTAGATTACAATACAACAATGATAACCTTTCAAGCATCCATGAAAAACCTGACAAAGATATAAAAAAAAATCTTAAAAACAAAATTCTTACAAGATTAACACAGGAACAAATTGACACTATAAGCAAACCAATTACTATGAAAGAACTAAAATCACAGATTAAAAAGCTTAAATTAAATAAAGCACCTGGCCCTGATAATATGATATCAGAAATGTATAAAGTAATACCTAATCAAGCTATATCTTTACTCTTAAAAGTATACTCCATAGTTAATCAAAATACAATTATACCACCTTCATGGAAATATTCATTGATATCACCAATAATTAAATCAGACAAAGATGAGAAACAATGTTCGTCATATAGACCAATATCCTTATTAAACATCGATTATACAATGTTCATGGCAATATATGCTGACAGAATTAAACACTTTCTTCCCATGCTAATACATGATGACCACACAGGATTTATCAAAGGAAGAAATACATATGATAATCTTAAAAGAATTCTGTCATTGATAGATTATAGTAAACATGCAAACTTGGATTTAAATATAATATCCTTAGATATTAATAAAACATTTGATTCTGTTAACTGGAATTTCCTTACACTAATCCTATCGCCCTTATTCAGTCACTATATAAAGACTCCATAGCATATGTTAAATTAGGTTCTTATAGATCTGGTCCCATACTAATCAAAAAAGGAACTAAACAAGGCTGCCCCCTATCACCACTGTTATTTGCATTACTTATAGAACCATTTGTAAATCAGATAAGATCAAATAGTAATATTAAAGGCATCTCCATCAACAAAACTTTATCTCTTAAATTACAGTTATTTGCAGACGATATACTTATTACCCTATCAGACACTAATGCATCTTTACAAGCTTTGTTTAAAGAAATAAATAATTTTCAAACTATTTCAGGTTTACAGTTCAATGAAAACAAAACAGAAATTATGTCATGTAATACTAAAAAGAAACATATAAGCAAAAAATATTCCAAATACATAGCAGAGGATAATAAAATAGTATATTTAGGCATAGCTCTACTTGAAGACTTAACTGACTCACTTATATATAATTATAATAAAACACTAGATAAAATAGAGCAAGCAATATCTACCTGGAACAAATATATGTTTACAATGGGGACAGATTATACCTCATTAAATCAATTATTTTTCCTAAAATATTATATCTAATACAAAGTTTTTCCCTGCCACCTCCCAAGTATATCACTCAGAGATATAATAAACTAATATGAAATTTTTTATGGTTCCCAAACAAACCCCAAATTGTTTTAAATAAACATTTACCAAACTGGGAAGATGGATGAATTAATTTACCTGATATTGAGATATATATTATGTCCTCTGTTGTTAAAAATATAACCTTATGGTTAAATGCTCACTACAAACCTATATGGAAACAATTACATGAACAGATCTATACTGAACTTAGTCATAACAACATATCAGATCATTTAACTATAATACCATTTCCTTTAGTTTGGATGTTAAAAGATTATCTAGAAGATAAAAATAAAAATAATAAACTGCCATCCAAATATATGAACATCACACTAACAACATTTAAATCGTTCATAAACAAAGTCCCAAATATTAATTCATGGTTCTTTCTGATCTTTCCTATAACCTTCACACCCACTATCCTTGATACATGCCAAATTCAGAAAATGAATATGCTCAAGATAGGTTCAATAAGCTACTGGCATCAGCTGGTAGAACAAGAGAAAATATTAACTAAAGATCAGATAACCAGAAAATATAATATAAATAATGACTCATGGCTACTTTTGCAAAATCTAAGCAATATCTTATAAATAGAATTGGACAAATGCAAGATAGAGTTGGACATACTGTCCCAAAATGTATTGATTACATTATTATAATTAATAATCAACCTTATCAAGGTGCTGGATATCTATCTAACATTTACAAAATAATTAAAACAACAAAAATATACCAAATAGAGACCTACTGGAATTATTATACACAGATAAATAATCACCCTCCTAACGAAAAGGAAAAAAAAGATTATCTTAAAATCTTCCAAGAAGTCATCATTATCAATAAACTTGCAGTTATTCACTTGGAGATATTTGAATAGAAGTTTTATACACCACATAAATTATCTAAGATGTATGCAAGTGAAGATCTATGTTGGAGATGTCAGACTAAAATAAGAGCAGACTGGCAACGCATTTTTTATGAATGTAAGAGTCTTACTTTGTATTGGAATAATATTAATTATTTTTTCAGACTGTTTTTAATGATAATTATCAATTATCAAAATCTATGATTTTATTCAACTCTCCTGTTCTGGATTGTGTGCCAAAAAAAGATTTTCAAATCTTATGGACTTTAATGGCAGCAGCTCACAAAATCATCACCATTCACTGGAAAAGTGAGACTCCTCCTACATTTAATGAATTTAAAAATTTAGTTAGAACAGTTGGACAAATGGAAATATCTACTCTGAAGAACAGAACTACCAGACTTACAACTTTATCCAACTCTTGGATGAAAATACTAGAAATAATTGAGAAAATGGACAAAGATATATGAACTTATATATCATACTTCAGGTTACATCTTAAACTTATTTATGGCTTTCTTCTTAACAGACACCAATGTATATAGTTATATAATGTTTTTAAAGTTTATAGGTTTTACAATTGTATATATATCATTTTCATTTTTGATTTCATGTAATATTTGACAAATTATCAATAAAAAAAAAAGAAAAAATGAAAAAAAAAAAAAGAAATGTAATGCTATTGATATCAAAAGAGACCATAAACTCAATCCCCCACTTGTTCTGGTTAAGGTATTCATCAAATTCCTGAAGATAGATACTATCAGATCTCCATACCAACCAGCAATCGTCCAAGTATCTCCTCCATATGTCAATCTCTTCCAAATAGATGTTATGGGCCTGATAATAAATAAGTTGTTCTTCAATATAGGCCATGAAGAGATTGGCATATATGAGGGCAAAGGAGGCTCCCATGGCAGTACAATTCAACTGTAAATAACATGATTCCGGGAAGTAAAACACATTTTTGGTCAAAATGTGTTCTGTTATGCAAACCAGGAATGTGTTAAAACCTGGTGGATATAATTCAGACTTTGTATGCCAATACTCAAGATCCTCCAAGCCCGCCCAGTGAGGGATACTAGTGAACAATGCAGAAACATCCAAAGTGCACATAAGTCACCCAGCCTCCAACTGCATGTCTGAGATAATCCTCAGAAAATCAGTGGTATCTTGTATTCTGGCCCTTACATTTGTAAGTAAGGGCTTGAGGTATAGTGTCAAGAATTGGGAAAGAGGTTTTGTGATGTATCCTCTGCCAGAGACGATTGGTCTCCATGGTGGATTTTGCATATTTTTATGAATTTTTGGTAAAAAATTGATATATTGACTAAAGGGATCCCTAACCATGAGGTGGTGTAATATTTCATCTGTAATGATACCCTCTTCTCTAGCAAGATGAAGGAAGCCATTGATCTGTTTCTTGAAACCTTTGGTAGGATCACATACCATATGTGTGTAGTACCGTTTATTTGGAAGTTGTCACATGGCTTCCTCTTGATATTGTATCATATCATGTATCACAATAGAACCACCTTTGTCTGCTGGCAGAATGACTATATCTTGATTCTTGCCCAATTCCTGCACCATATCCATCTCATGTTTGGATAGATTATTAGATTTTTTTCTGATGTTCCATAAAATTAAAGTGTAGATCTTCGAGGATCAGATTTTGGAACATGAAAACAGTGGGATGCATGGGTGGATTAAATCTAGACTTATGATATTTAAATCCAGAATGTGGTTGTGAATCAGATGCTGTATGGAAAAACAGTTTTAAGTTAAGACATCTACAGAAGGATGATACATCCTGTGAAAGGTATCCTCAGTCGCAAAGAACCCAGGTATAAAATTAAGTCCTTTATTTAGTAATTTGGCATGAGAGGGTGACAGATCAACAGAAGAAATATTTATTACACTATTTAATGCTACTTCTTTACCATTAATCTGCGTAGTTGTTCCATGCTTTCCAGGCCTGTGTTTCCTACCACCCCACTTTGATTTAACCCTAAAGGGTTAGTCGTGTTACTTTTTTTAGCTGTAGGTGAGTCTGTGACATTCTGTGCATAGGACTCCAAACCAGAGGAAAATTCCTCTCCTGATCCCTCACCACTAGAAGCCGTAGATTTTTTAAGTATTGATCATGGCCTCTTTCTTTTGTTAACCTTCTTATTGGAAGGTTCAAATCTGACATGTTTACTGTTTGCATATGGGTGACCTGCCTCATAATCTGAGACGTCCCTATGGAACTTCCTGGTAATTTTCTCCTTTAATTGCTGCTCCAACAATAAGAGATCCTAACTCAATTTCCTCAGACATTGGTTATATCCTTCATCACTTTCAAATGTGGTGGTGTCATTACATATGGTTGTAATCTCAGAGATATTCCTATCTATGGTTCTGTCATAATATGAAGCTAATGTCCTAACAAGATCCATAGATGCCTTGTGTTGCACTTCTGCTCATTGTTGTAAAAGGGTGGGATCAGCCTCTGGGACTAATGGTTGAATTTGCACCCTCAAGCCCCTAGGGGAAATATCCTTGGTTATATATGCCTTGAAAATCTTGGCATGCCAAATGTTGGCCCTTAAGGCCCTCATACTCCTTTTAAGTTTGTGAAATACTATTTCACAAGTATTGGAGTGCACAGTCCCATTGGAAATATCCAGTGTATTATTTATGCCAAAAATGGCAAAGTCATCCCTGTCTGAGTGGAGCCATTTGAGTAAACTGGATAAATCCATTGTTGGTCAATATATCTAAATTATATTTTTGATATAAAATATTGTTGGTATAAAATATTGACCCAGGTCAGCTGAATAGCAATCCAATGTATAATAAAGTATGTTAATATGGACAATAAGGAATATGATATAATGATATATAATAGTTATGACAAAAAGGCATTATTGGCAGTGTATATATATATATATATATATATATATATATATATATATATATATATATATATATATATATATATATATATTCTAAAATATGGGAGCAATGTTAACCCCTGCTAAAGCTCAATAGATATTCATATATCTAGTTGTCCACAATTTAGGTCAAAAATTGAAATAAAATGGGTTAGCTCAAGCAGTGATTATAGTTATTCCACCTGTAATCTAAAAGGGCATAATTAGCAGTGTTAAGCACCCAAAACTGTATATAATACTCAAAAATATTAACCCCTGCTAAAGCCCAATGATTGCCACCAGTCAGATCAAAGTGGACTATAATAGCCCCTGCATATATTGTTCTTATTACACATACATTCAAGCAGTGCTATGTCCACCTCCTGGAATTATTTTGTGTTACTATGGATGATAAAAGAACAGCATCGACAGAACATACCAATCTAAATGTAACATAAAAAACAATATATAAGCTACACTGGGGCAATAATTATTCCAACAAAAAACTATGTATTAAAAAGATTGCCAACAAAAGTATCGACCAAGTTCACCAAAGGGTAGAAGTTTGAGTAATATATGTTAATAGGGCACCTGGAATTAAATCCAACGTGAGTATTTCGGCACAGAATATGTGGATTGATCTCCTTATATTGAATATCCCAGGTGTCCTATATGCTTAAGTGTTATCCAAAAAGTACTTAGTGCTAATGCCCTGTTATAGTATTGGTACAATGCTCTGGATAAAAATATCCAATATGAGTGTCCTAAACAATATGTCAAGTTAACCGACAAAAATGTTATTTGGTTTGGTAAAGCCTGCTGCTGTGCAAAGCCTGACTTACAAAATAACTAAAATATAATAAATATGATGTATATATCCCTACTCTCCCCAAAGGCTTATTGGACATAAACCATATATATTAGAAAAATGAAATGCAAAGATGTATATTCCAGCTTTAAAATAATAGTCCGTCTATTCCAACTCAGAGCAGCTCAGTAATACACATAAGTTGTTCATATAATTGGTCGTTGTTTTTATAAAAAAACAACTAGTAGATTAGTTCTTTAAAAATATGATAATAATAGCTAACAATATCCACTAGAGTGCAATTAAACAGTACTTATGCACACTAGCTCCAAAGCCATATTATCTGACTCATAGTCATATAAATGAACATGGCATCCAAAATATCCTCTGATGCAATACAAAAAAAGAATGTCCAAATTTAAACAATATGTTAAACACATTATAACCACAGAAATGGTACATTCAAAAGAAAAAATGTCCAAAGCCCAATAATATCAATTCAAAATGTTGATTGCTTAAATATGCCCCAAGAGATGATCTCTAAAGTGGTATAAAGCTGATGAAAAAAACGGCCAAGAGAGCAGACATTGTTTTAAAGAGTAAATCCACAGGATCCACTTGGAGATGCACAACTAACTAACCAAAATTAGTCCAGCCTGCAAGCTGTTCGACTGCCCCTGTTAGTCACTGAACAAACCAAAAATATCGAATGTTGGAATCATACACATGCTGCAAATGCCTAAAGCCAATTTTAAGCCAAAAGCCCGAGGTTGTGAATATATGTTGAATCCACTTGTGCACATTATCTCCAAAACCATATTATCTGACTCAAAGTAATATAAGCAACAAGACGTCCGAAGTATCCTCTGATGCAATACAAAAAAGAAATAAACAAATTTAAACAGTATGTTAAACACATATAACCACAGAAATGATACATTCAAAAAAAGGAAAAAATGTCCAAAGCCTGATAATATCAGTTCAGAAAGTGAATTATTTAAATATGTCCCAAGAGATGATCTCTAAAGTGGTAAAAAGCTGCCGAAAAAATGGCCAAAAGAGCGGACTTTATTTTGAAGAATAAATTCACAGGATCAGTTTGGAAATGCACACATAACTGACCAAAAATATTCTAGCCTATGAGCTGCTTGACTGCCCCTGTTAGTTGCTGAATAATCCAAAAATAGCAAATGTTAGAATCATATACATACTGTAACTGCACAGAGTCCATCCAAACCAAACCAATTTTAAGCTGATAATCCGTGGTTATGAATAGATGTTAAATCAAGGGCCAATGTAGAACAGTACCTGGCAATCGAGATAATTGTCCGTATTAAGATGATCCACAAAGAGATTCACAAAGAGTTTCCCGAACAAAAATG
Organism: Protopterus annectens; assembly: GCF_019279795.1. Lineage (NCBI taxonomy): Eukaryota > Metazoa > Chordata > Ceratodontiformes > Protopteridae > Protopterus > Protopterus annectens. The sequence continues at coordinate 1,052,647,095 of NC_056731.1, read as the reverse complement.
AATCCACAATAAACTTGTAGAAATATATAAACTCCCCAATACTTTGATGTAATAACAATAAAAAAGACATTCCAAACTGAAACAGGAATGAAAAACATGCAGGTGGTTGCCCAAATTTGAACAAATTTCTCCAAATACAAAATGGTGCCTTCTGCACAGAATGTCACAGACCAACAGCAGGAAAACAGCTTAGTATTCAAGTGGAAATAACCTGCAAGTATGGTCGCTGCACGGCTCCAAAAGGGGATTGAGTTTACGTCTCTTTTGATATCAATAGCATTACATTTCTTGATGTAATGATAACACGGAACATTGACTACACTCTTTCTACTTAAGTTTATAGAAAACATCCCCAGTTCGACTCTTTACTCCATGCCACCAGCTTTCATCCATCTCACATATGCAGAAACATCCCAAAGTCACAGTTTCTAAGAATCAAAAGGATATGCTAAGATGCTAATACTCATCACATATATGAGAAAGATCTTGTTGAGAGATTTAAGCAGAGAGGTTACAAAACAGGGGATATATATCAAGCCAAACATTGGGCATCTGAACATGACAGGTCTGCACTACTACAATATAAGGACAAATTGGCAAAACAGAACTCACCCATAAGACTTATCACTACATATGGGAGGAATACAGATGTCCTTACTAACATTGTATGCAGGCATTAGAATATTCTCCTAGCTGATACTCGGCTCAGGGACATTGTAGATGAGACGTGTCACTTTTCTTTCAGGAAAGGAAAAAGTTTGGGCTTACACGAGTCACTATAAACGTATATGTACCTCAGACACACATCATATACAGACAACTATAGAAGGCAGGGCTTTACAGGGGTGTTTTCCATGTGAACACTGTAAACCCTGCAAAAGTTTCTTCAAAACCAAGGAGTTTTCTAGCAGGAATAGTGGTAAAATATTTAATATCACTTTCTTTGTCAGTTGTCAGTCAGAATGGTTAATCTACATGGCCACATGCAGTTGCTCTGCCTTTTATGTTAGCCAAACCTCAAGACCATTCAAGTTCAGAATTTCGGAGCATTTAAGTGATATTAGGACCAAGAGAATCAGTAATGCACTATATAAACACACGGAGAAACACCCCAATGCTAATTTTCATTTTACCATTATAGATAAAAATAACAATAATAAATCAGGCTGACATCAATTACTTAACAAAGAGAAAAAAATGGATTGTCAAACTAGGGGCATTATTTCCCCCAGGACTTAATGAATATTTCTAACATTTTTTACATAAGTATATTTTTATACAAGTGTAATTTCTTTAAACAACCTCCATGTGGACCAACTACTATTTAAGGGGAATATCTGTTATGATGCATTGATACACTGATGAAGGCTTAATAACTATTTAGCCGAAACCAGTCTGTTTTTTCTCCTTATTGTACTACAATAAACCTTATTGTCACTGTTTTGCTAGGAGAAAGGATACCAACATGTTTAGAAAATAACTCGCTCACTCAGGAAAAGGTGGGTAGAGATGAGAAAAAGGTTTTAGTAAAAAGGGGAGAAAGGAGAAGTAGAAAGACTAGTAACATTTTGATGTTTACTTAGCTGCCAGAGGAGAACTGGCTGACGGTTCTTGTGACAAGAGTGGCAAACAAGATCTGGGTTGATACAGAGAGGAGTATTGTGGGCAGAGTCTTAGCTCAAGAGATTTTTGACTGATGTGAGCTGTATAATGGCCAAACCAGTTTGGAGACTCAGGACAGACTACACAAGAGTCAAGAATAGATGAAGATTGACAACATCAGATCTAATGATTTACTGAATATTCCAGTGAATCTGGCAGAGACTCTGAAGAAATTCATGACTTAATAAAGAATCTCAGTAACCTGTTATAGATTTACTAGAAACTAATGAAATACTAAAGAAAGCTGGTAATCACTGTGTTTGGAAGAAACAAATGACTCATTAAATAAACAACACTTGATTAATAGCTGCTGATTTTGATATACTTTAGAAAGATGAACAATTTTACATTAACAATTAAAAGAAAAGGTGCTGTTTTGGTTTCTTTCTTTCTTTCTTTCATTTTAGGTATAATATTAAAGAATGAACCAAAGAAGTATAAATTTGCAGTTAGACTGGTAATCAACTTTTAAATGCAGTGGTGTTCATTTTGCATTTGTTTTCTATTCCTAGCACATATCATGAGTTGGAGCAAGTGTCCCAAGGAAAAAAAATAAACTCTACAAAAGCTGGGACTTGAGTTACTATATCCATTGTTTTGGTACTTGTTTCTCCCATTGTTTTTGTCACAGCTGCATTAACTGAGAGTGTCTGTTTTGAATATTTGTACTTTTTGACCTTGTTTACAGTCTTTAGTTAGAACTACCTTGGTTCCACTTTTATGTTCATAGCTGTCTCCATATACCTATGATTTCATACATAAGAGATGTATCTTTAGTGAGTTCCAGTCCAAAGTTAGGAATGGCACTGAGTTATTTTTATTGTTTTTTCATGTTTTTAACATTTTGATTTGTTAGTTTGAATATGTGTTAAGTGGGAGGAAGTGACGTTTTTGATATTTAAGTGATGTTTTCACTGAATTCTTGGTCTGATGAAGCATTGGTGTATTAAATGCAAAAGCATTATCCATTCCTTGAATAAATACAGATTTTTTTTTACTGCTTTGCAGTTTTGCTATTGAAGTTACCATTTTTACTGAGTGTAGCCATGCAAGTCACAGTTTTTCTGTATGTTTATTGACAAGCACCATGTAGCCTGGTTCTTTGATCCAAAAATAGGTAGTCAGCAAAGTGGGGAATCAACCTTCCTACAAAGTACACTGCTTCACATCTGGGGCTAAATGTGGATTTTGTGGGTATTTTTTTCTGTACACAGAAGATATTTGGAAAACATTAGTTCAGTTGTTACTTTGAGCATGCAAATCTGTGCAAAATAGTACTCAACTTTTTAATTTCTGACTGAGTGATATAAAGAAGCTGAAAATCATGTTGTTATAACCCATTATTCTATCATTTTTCAGGAAATGTTGGTCACTTCTAACCCTTTTTGCTTTCTTTTTCAACTAAATGCTTGTTCACTTCTGGGGTTATCACTATATGCTTCTGAAATTGTTGAAGGTAAAATTAAACCACTGTACAGATGTTTTTCAGATAAAATAACAGAAGCTATTACCACCTGAAGGAATTTTGATGTTCAAGACTGTTATTGTATAGAACTGCTAAGGGTAAAATATTAGAATACTAAGTACAGAAGGAGCATTTTCTTGACATATATTTCATAGCTTCTTAGGTTCATAGGTAGGTACTAGGCTATTGACCCTAGGGCCTATATAAGTCTAGCCAAAAAGGTACCCTGGCTTTTGCCACGCATGAAAATTATTTTCATGTGCCCCTGTCGAACAGAGACACATAAGTGATCCCTGGGGTGAATTTCCTATATCCCATCCAATCATCAAGATTTTTCTTGAAGAGTGCTAATAAGGAGCTTTGTTTGATATAGATATGTAGTTTATTCCGGAGTAGGGAAAGTCTCTGGGGCAGGAATCTATCCCTCCAGCATGTTCTGTTTATTGTGTTGACAAGGTTTAAGTCTCTAGAGCATGTAGCTCAGAGTGATTGGGATTTCATTAAGTGGAGCATGTCCAACAAATCTGGGTTTGACATAGCTTTGTATGTTAGGCAGAGATTGACTCTGAGTAGGTGATATGCGATGGAGTAAAGCTGGAGTTTTTTGAGACAATCTGTGTAGGGCATCTGTTTGAGGCTGGTAATCCTCTTTGTGAGGTAGTTCTGTGGCCTTTCTAGTTGTTGTAGATGTCTTGTGAGGTACATACCAAAAGGGACGTTGTACTCTATAATGGGTCTAATGAGTGACAGGTAGAGGGGAACAATGACCTCTTTTTTCCTGGATGAGAAACCTTTTGTGATGAGGTGTGCCACTTAGAAGGATTTCCTGACTACTGTGGTGATGTGATTATCAAAGGAGAGACCACTGTCCACCTGTGTTCCAAGGTCTCTTATCACACTTTCATTGTTAAGTAGACTACCACCTATGTGGTAGTTCATGGGAACAGAGTTTTTACCAAAAGGGATGACAGTGTACTTTTTGGCATTGAGCTTGAGGGCATGGCTTTGACACCAGGCATCTGTCTCAGTGAGGCCCTTTTGTAGGATGTCCACATCATTATTAGTTTTAATTATGGCTCCTAGTTTGCAGTCATCTCCGAACTTCATTAGCCAAAGGCCTTCTGTGTTAGCCTGTACTTCTGAGAAATAGATACCAAACAGGGGAGGATCCAGGACTGAACCATGTGGTACTCCACTTGTCACTGGTCTGAAGTCGGATTTGGAGTCTGCTACTTTCACAGTGTGGGTTCTGTCAGTGAGCCATTTGGCAACCCATCTTGTGACATAGGGATTTATACCTAGTTTACTGAGTTTATCTATAATTCCAGAGTGGGGGATGGTGTTGAAATCCTTGGCGAGATCTAGATAGGCTGTGTGAACCACCTTACCCTCATCTACGGCTTTGGTGACCACTTCAAATAAGTCTATCATGTTTAGGAGACATGATCTGCCTTTTACAAAAACTGAACTGGGTGGGGTCCAGAGTTTGGAGATTACCAATGTCATTGTTTATAAGTTCCATGATAATACGTTCCATGGCCCTGCAGACCAGGCTCATCAGGCTAATGGGGCAGTAGTTCCCGGGGTCCGTGGTGTCTCCTCCCTTGTGGAGTGAGATAACTGTCGCTGTGCGCCATTCAGCAGGCAAAAAGCCTGAGGTGAGGCTATGATTGAACATGGTACTTAGGTGGGGTGCCAGTTTGTTCTGTAGTTCATGTAGAACGCAGCCTGGGATATTGTCTGGTCCCATGGATGCTGTGTTCTTGGCTTTGGAGAGTGTGGTTTTTACCTGTGCAGCCGTGATTACAGGAACTTTGCATTCTTCCGGTATAGAGACGGGCTCTTTAGGGGGTGAGAGGGGAGTAAAGTTAGCACTGAACCTATCTGCCAAGGTGTTGGCAATATCAGTTGGTTCTGTATATTTAGTGACATTGTACTGTAACTCAGAGCAGATGTGAGTATTGCCATTGAGATTCTTGACATAACTATAGGATACTTTGTGGTTGTCTTTAGAATCAGTGGCAATTTTGTTTTCGTAACTAGCTTTTGAGGATTTTATAAGGGATCTCAGCTTCTTACTCAGGCTGACCAGGGAATTCCTCCAATCATGGGATTTTCCATTTTATTAATTAATTATTTATGCCTGGATTTATATTTGCAGATTTTGCTGATTCCGTTTGGAAATTTAGAAGTGTGTGTGTGTGTGTGTGTGTGTGTGTGTGTGCGTGCGTGCGTGCGTGCGTGCGTGTGTGTGTGTGTGTGTGTGTGTGTGTGTGTGTTATGTATAATGAGACAGAGTGAGAGAGAAACTGAAGTAGGTAACTATAAAACTCGATTAATATAATGTTTGAGGTGATTTGCTGATGGATAGAAGAAGGAATACTAGTTTGCTGGGGAGGAATGGTTCATTGACAGAGAAAGGCCAAAATGGTTTGCATTACACTAGTCTGTTTATTTAAAAGATCTTGTAACATTTTGAAATCAGAAGCTGAAACAATTTTTAATAAATTAATTTTCATTATATCCATACTCTCCAGGAAAAATAGATTCAGACTATTAAAACTGCATACATGCTATTTAGTTTTTATAATTATTTGCAACAGACATCAATCTGTACTGTGAGACTGATGAGAATCATGGTGGTTTGTATATTGGAGTATTTCCAAACTTGTGATTATATACATCTTAGAAGAAAAGAAAAGTGAAAAACATATTCCCCTATTCCATAAATAAGTTATTTAGATGTATGGATTAACGTCTGCCTTAAGACAGAGAATGTGTTTTCACTGATAGTGAAGGTAATTTACGTTTAATTGCATTAAACATATTTTTTTTTCACTGCAAATATCACACATCTGTGTAGAGGATCATTTGTTCATTGATAATTTCTAAGCAATCAATATGTAGACCATTACAAGCCTAGCCAAAAACTCTATTCAAATGTTTCCTCCAGCCTCAAAAAGGGCAAGACAAGACAGACTGGAATAATATGAGGTTGCCCATTCAATTATCTAAGTTTACATTGAAGGTGGCTAAGGTGTTATTCAGCCTGAAATGTAGTCAAAGTTTCATTCAGGCATGAAAGATGTGATGGGATTTAAATCTATCATGCTAACAATTTTATCTGTTGATTAAATTTTAGTTCCTTTAAATGGGTATTTGAGATATCATGTGTTCTATGAAGGAAAAGTAAGTCAAAGAGGGATGATCTTTCATGGCTTGAAAGGTTAAATGCATATGTCATTGGTAGAGTCTATAAAATATATACTACAAAGAAATAGCTGTCAATCTGTGCTATTAAATGACATTTTTGAGTCCACTGATCTTTTTATTTATGAATCTTTGAGGTCTGACAAGTTGAGTGATATTTTTAGACAAATGCATGCCAAACAATGTATTATGTGTAATGTGACTGATGAGATATGAGTATAGGGGAATTAAGTATTTTTTCATCTTGTGGAAATGCTTTTGGAAATTACATGACCCCAACAGAAAAATGGAAGTACTGTAAAGACACAATGGACAAATTATAAGGAATAATCAACAAGAGTGCTTTCTGACTTAGAGAGTGTGTCACCTCTATAGTGTATTAAAATATTTTGCTTACCAGAATTAACTATGAAACATTATTTTACCATATTATTTGAAATCATTGTCCTTACAGTGATTCTTAATGTGGTGTAAACCATATTGAAGTAATTATGAGTTATTGGAAGCCACAAAATAGCATCCAGTTTATAGTAATCCATCACTGAGCCATATAGTACACCACTGGTAGCTTCTGCACTTTCAAAAGTATCACTTCTGGCCCTTATCATATGGGTTCTGATAGGCAAACAGTTAGCTTATTTATATTCAGATTTACAAGTCTGTCAATAATGCCTGCATTGGGGAAAAAAGTGTCTTTACTTCTTAAAGTATTTAAAAACAACCATGTCTTACCTTAGCTGCTTATCCAGAACACTGCAAAGTATTATGAGTCTTTGATAGGTATGATGCATACAGAGCAGGCCAGTTCCTTAAACCACACTGTATCTTTCTGCAAGCAATCCAAAACTGTGAAACCAAGTGAGCCTCTTTCTCTTCTCTAATACCAGTACCCAGTATAGGAATATTGATATGCTGCATCCTTCTGCAGTCTCATCCACTTTTCAGTGGGCATCTTGGCCTCTTGAATGTCATGGATCAACATCTAATCAGCAATATGCTGTCTACATCCATGTGAGTCATTTGATAAGAAGTAGGGAGAGCAGCTTCAACGTTCCTACTCAGACATGGAGTCTCAGGATCTCTAATAGGAATATTTTTGGAAAGCTACTAATTCTTACAGTGTCACTTGATACCTTTTTCAGTAAGAGTTGATACAGAATGTATACTTATCTGTTGTCTGTAGTTGATATTATTGATATCTTACAAGTTTATAGGACGGCAGGCCTTCTAGAAACACGTGTCAGATGCAGCTAGATGAAGGAATTGGGGGCAATACAATTGTTTGACGAGTCTGACACAGAAATGTGCAATCACAAATGCGTGCTTTTTTATGAGTATGTTCAAGAGTCCCAGATTACTGGATGTTGGAGAATTACAGACTCAATGATTCAGCAGAGTGTGTATTAGTAAAAATAATAACAGGGTTATGGGGTTCCCCCCTGTAAAAACACTCCTTCACTTGTACATCAAGCCTCTCTTTTGTCTGACTTGTGACTAATTTGTACTTTATATTCATAATTTTAAAATTGAAACCTTATACTGCAAACATTTGTCATGTACCTAAGACAGAAGGAATGGCATACTGTCTATATATTTTTTATTAATAACAAAACAGCATAAGAGCTCTAGCACATTTTTGCTCAAACATAAATGCTCTGTAGCACATCACTTGGCTCTCTGCAGATGACCAAGGTGAAATTTTTTGAGTGTCAGTAGCCCAAAATAAAATTGAGGAGGAACATAACCTTGATCTCTGTTTTCCATAGAAAATCATTGTCAGTGTGATTTCAAGTCTGCACCAGCACACACACACACACACACACACACACACACACACACACACACACACACACACAAACTACAGTCACAACCAAACCTGTCCTGCCTCCTTGTAGTGATGCAGATGAACCCCCACAAATAAAAGCTAACCCAGGACCAGGTTTTAATATCTTCATATATTAATAGCCAAAAGCCTGCATTGATATAAAAGGATTGAAATTACACTTTTTTAAAAATTGTTTGTACACATAATGGTGTAACATAGAGCAACAGTGCAATGTAGCTTAGATAGGTATACTGTACTTTGTTAAGTACAAAAACATAAAAATACCAGAATAACAAAATCAAAAATGAATGTTGTTGTTGTGTCTTTCGGCTTTTCCTGGTTAGGGGTCGCCACAGCGGAACTCCGGCTCGCTAATGATTGGTAGTTGATTTTTACATGCCGAGGTACCAGCCCTGATGCACAACCTTCAATGAAGGTACGCCTATTCACGTATGTCTCCACACAGAAGACGCTCTAGCTGAGAATCGAACCGGACAGTGTCTTACTGTGAGGCGACAATGCTACCGCAACACCACCACTGCCAAAAATCAAAAATAAATGCTGAAAGTAAATACTAAGCACGTTTATCTTTATAATAGAAATCTGAATGACCCAACAGCTAAGCACTTAGTTTAAATATGTTCAAGTCAGCAAATGACAGTCAATCAATCAACCAATCATAAACTCAACATTTTGAAAAACTTTTTTGTAAGGTTCATTTAATTCTTGCACAGTTACTTAAGACTGGAAAGGACTTGGCTTCAAGGTGAAGTTACTAACATATTGACATAATTTCTACATTAGAGTCAAGGTCACCACCTCTCATTTCACTAGCAGAATCATCTAGTACAATGAAAGGAAATCTCTTGTAATTTCAACAACATTTGAAATGTTTAAGCAAAGTATTATTTTTGTTTGTGGTTTTGATGGCATAAGTATGTTTGTATCTTCTGTGCAATAACTTCCTAGTTAGCTTCCCATCGTCAGCTGGACAAGATTCATATTATGCTAAATATATCACATAAGTGGATGAACAATAAAAGTGACTGCTACCACCCAAGATACCATTGCAGTTAGTAACATTTGTACATAGAATATATCTCATAAATTTACAGTGCTTGAATAGTCAACATGTTTAAGTCATCATTTTCTTTCGGCTGTTCCCGTTAGGGGTCGCCACAGTGGATCAACTGTTTCCATTTCCTCCTGTCCTCCGCATCTTGCTCTGTCACACCAACCACCTGCATGTCCTCTATTACCACATCCATAAACCTTATCTTAGGTCTTCCTCTTTTCCTGTTAACTGGTAGCTTCATCCTTAGCATAATTTTCCCAATATACTCAGCATCCCTCCTCAGCACATGTCCAAACCAACGTAACCTTGCCTCTCTGGCTTTGTCTCCAAACCTTCCAACCTGGGCTGACCCTCTAATATACTTATTCCTAATCCTGTCCAACCTCGTCACAGCCAGTGCAAATCTTAACATCTTTAACTCTGCCACATCCAGCTCAAACTCCTGCCTTTTTCTCAATGCCACTGTCTCCAACCCATATAACATAGCTGGTCTCACTACCCTCTTGTAGACCTTCCCTTTCACTCTTACAGGTACTTGTCTGTCACAAATCACTCCTGACACTCTTCTCCACCCACTCCATCCTGCCTGTACTCTCTTCTTCACCTCTCTTCCACACTCACCATTACTCTGAACTAATGACCCCAAGTATTTAAACTCATCCACCTTTGCCACCTCTACTCCTTGCATCCTCACCATTCCTCTATCCTCCCTCTCATTCACACACATATATTCTGTCTTAGTCCTGCTGACCTTCATTCCTCTTCTCTCTAGAGCATATCTCCATCTCACCAGGGTCTCCTCCACCTGTTCTCTACTCTCACTACAGATCACAATGTCATCTGCAAACATCATAGTCCACGGGGACTCCTGTCTGATCTCATCTGTCAACGTTTCCATCATCAATGCAAATAAGAAAGGGCTCAAAGCTGATCCTTGATGTAACCCCACCTCCAACTTAAACGCATCCGTCACTCCCACCGCAGACCTCACCGCTGTCGCACTACCCTCGTACATATCCTGTACCACTCTTACATACTTCTCTGACACTCCTGACTTCCTCATACAATACCACAACTCCTCTCTAGGCACCCTGTCATATGCTTTCACTAAGTCTACAAAAATACAATGCAACTCTTTCTGTCATTCTCTGTACTTCTCCATCAACACTCTCAGAGCAAACAACACATCTGTATTGCTCTTTCCCAGCATGAAACCATATATATATATATACATATATATATATATATATATATATATATATATATATATATATATATATATATATATATATATATATATACATATATTAAATAATATATATCTGTGTGTGTGTGTGTGTGTGTGTATATACATATATATATATATATATATATATATATATATATATATATCTAGATACATATATATATATATATATATATATATATATATATATATATATATACTTCAAAACACTGAAGTACACAAATCTTGAACAACTAATGACAAAGCCCAAATATCAAAAGCCAAAACACTGAAAAAAAAAAACATTTTTTATAGGGTTGGGGGAGAAATCCCATACACCAGCCACACTCCCTACTAATAATATATATATTAGCTCTGAGATTGCTGTACAGTGGGGAAAGGTCAATTTCCCTGAGTCCCACTGTACATAATCTTACATGAACTTAACACTGGCAGACATGATAAAATGAGTTTTGATCCCTTCTGACAATGTTAAACATGTTCCAGGTTACAAATGTTCAATTATATGTATTGTTTCTATATATATATATATATATATATATATATATATATATATATATATATATATATATATATATATATATATGGATCTAGGACTTATGACCGAATGTGCAAAGTCCCGAATCCATAATCACCGAACATATATTAATGAAAGCGCTTTCACCGAAAAAGTGCTTTCATTAATATATGTTAAAAAAAAGAAAGAAAGAAATCTATGTTTATGCAGGGGAGCTTTGCCCCCTGCACCCCCACACCCCCTTACTTTAATATTCTTACTCCGACACCGCACTACAGTGAGGAAAAGGGAATGTTCCCTTATCCACACCATAGTGCCATCTTGCAAACAGGCATACTTACGCAAAAGTGCTTCTTCGGTGAAAAGCACTTTCGCGCAAGTATGCCAAACCGAAATTAGTTTTGGTGATTTTGTCTTCGGGGATCTGTACAGATCCCATATATATATATATATATATATATATATATATATATATATATATATATATATATATATATATATATATATATATATATATATATATATATATATAGAGAGAGAGAGAGAGAGAGACAGTCACATTGGAACACTGAAAGCCCATAAGACTGAAATTAAAAACACTGAGACCAAAATCTTGAAAATTCAGAACACTGAAAACTCAAAACATTGAATCCCATAACATTGGAAAAACATAGGAAAGCAACATGTACTATATTCCAGCACAACTGCATACAGAAACAAATAATAACTAACTATATTGCACTTCTCTAAATATAAGCAGGGAGTGAAGCCCCCCTCACACCTCTTATGTGGGAGGCTGTACCCCCCCCACACCCCCACCTGTTTAAATATATCAACTCTGAAATCGCACTAAGATGTGATATGCTGTAGTATAACAAGTAAAAACAGAACATGACAGAGGTTACCTATGAAACTCTGGTAAGTATTGGAGATATATATAGCAATCTGCAATGTTTTAATAGTGAAGTAGTGTTTCAAAGAGAAGGTTGAAGATATTTTTTTACAATTTAAACAGGCAGTCATAAAGCGTGGAATGGTATGTTTGCTGTTTTGTTCTGTGTAGTAAAATCTCAGAGTTCATATATTTAAGTAGCAGGGGGTGTGGGGTGTTATTTGGAGAAGTGTACTATGGTCTCTTTTTTATTTGTTTCTGTATGTAGTTGTGCTGGGATATATTCAATGTGGGTTTCCTATGTTTTTTTAAATGTTATCGGATTCAATGTTTTGAGTTTTCAGTGTTTTGAATTTTCAAGATTTTGGCCTCAGTGATTTGACTTTCAGTGCCATGGGCTTTCGATGTTCTAAAGTGAATCCATATATATATATATATATATATATATATATATATATATATATATATATATATATATATTTATATCCACACATATTCACACAGCTTGTCCATTTAAACATATCTTAAAAAGCTTTTTCAACATTTTTGAATGGAGATTGCGGTATAGTCAGGAATGGGAAATTTACTCTTTGCCCCATTGTGGTGCAATCGTGGAGTTGTTATATATAATTTGCAGGGGAGGTGAGGGGTGCATCCCCCCACATGGGGGGTACATTTCCCCCCTTCAAAAATGTTGAAAAAGCTATATTTTGTGTTAAGAGTTGTGCTGTGGCACTTGCATTACCTACTCTGATCTGTAGTCTGTAAACTTAGGTAGGGTTCTAATCCCACTGCAGTCAGTTAAATGTTGTGCCCAGATGGAGGAGCTGATCTTATGACTGCAGTGTGATCTCCATGCAGGACTTCATGTACTGTCTGACATGCGCAATACCTGTCTCACTATTACAAGTTTTGGCATTGTAAAAGTTTGATGATGTGAGATTACTATGTTCTCATCTTGATTTCAATATTATTAAGGTAATCCAAATAAATACATACCTAATGTCCAGGGACTTATCTGAAATTATTACTAAAACTCCCACATTAAATAACCTTGTTTTATTAAATGTATGTAACAAATAAATAAATAAATATAAATGTCAATATAAAGGCCATTGGCAGGAATGTTAAAAAGGCCTTCTTTATAATTTATTGCATCTTATTTTAAGTAGGGTGGTTATAGAAATAAGTCCATTCAAACCGGGGACTGTGGTGACTTTTAATCTAAATTGCCAAATCGTTTCACTATATTCCAGTTTGGCTTCCCATTCTGTTCCCTCGTAAATTAATTTTCACTAGTTATAGTACAGTAAATCTAAAAACTGAACATTGGCTGCTATTTTACACAAACACCTCTCAGTTTTATCTACATAAAAACTTGGACGTCCCATACATTTCACAATGTATTCAACCCCTTTAATTGCACAGTTTTACTTTACATGAATGTACACAAAAGTTTTCTCCTATATCCAAATATAGGACATCAATTTGGAGTATGAAAGGACACTGTTTGCAAGCCCCACATCTAGTGGTACCAGTTCTATTATTCTTCTGATCCACGTTTGTTAATCTATTTTGGGTCAACTAAAATATTCCTTTAAGATTAAGAGTTGTTATGTGCATGAAAATAAGTGAATTCTCCAAATTTTAAGAATAATAGAGTTGGCCTTAAAATCAGACTGTAATATTTTTTATTTTGTGTGTGTCTGTGTTGAATTGTACAACCATAGCCCATTCACAACTTTCCTCTGTGTTGAGCATTTGACTGGAAATTTCATTTGAAAGCCCCACTCTTAATAATGGCTTATATTTAGAGCCCCATCCCTCCCACATTTCATGACAAATACATCCCACCATTTCAATGGGATAAACTCCAGTTGCTTAACCATGTCATCATACACTGAGGTCATCTTTACACTTAAACACATTGTCCCTTCACCAAATTCTTTTTCTGAAACATAGGGTGTACATTGGCATAGTGTAAACAGGAAATACTTAATGTGGGCTTCCCATATATTTGTGACATCAAAATATAAAAGTAAGATCATAGGATCATAGACATTTACTAGGCTATTGGCCCTGAGGCTCTTATAAGCCTAGCCAAGAAGTTAGCCCACGTTTAGACAAGTCAGCACCCAAATCCCCTGTCCAGTAGGGACACAGGTGGTATTCCAGGGGTGTATTTTCTGTTTCCCATCCAGTTATCCAGGTTGCGCTTAAAAAGGGATAATGAGGTACTCTGCTTGATGTGGAGAGGGAGTCTATTTCACAGATGGGGGGAGTCTCTGTGACACAAATCTGTCCTGCCATCAAGTCCTATTGATATCACAGACCAGGTAGAAGTCGCTCGTATGGGTTACTCGAGTGGAGCTTATCTTGCAGATATGTAGCAGTCCCATCAAGGCAGGGTCTGAGATTGATTTGTATGCCAGACAGAGGTCACCACTGAAGAGTCTGTGTGAAACTGAGTAGAGGGACAGGACTTTTAGTCTGTGTAGGGTAAATGTTTAAGGCCCTGGATTTTCTTGGTGAGGAACCTCTGTGGTCTCTCCAGCTGCTGAATGTGCTTTGTGAGGTACATGCTGAAGGGGGAATTCTACTCAATAATTGACCTTATAAGTGAAAAATACAGGGATGTTATGACCCCTTTGTCCCTGGATGAGATACCCTTACTTATGAGGTGGGCCATGTAGAAATCTCTCTGTACAATGGAAGCAGCAATAGTTAATACAAATTTTGCTAAAGTGTGATGTAAAATGTAAAAAAAATCTGTGGTTGTATTTAAATATGTAAAGATTTAAAGAACATATAAAATTATCAACACTCTCTTTAGAACCATCCAAAAGAATAAAAATAAATCATCTAAATAGTGTAGGTATAATTTGGTGTGCTGAAAAAAAATTGCACTTAAAAACATAAAGCTTCTCCGATGAGACTAAAACTAAAGTAGCATAAATGAGCACACATGCAGTGCCCATAGCCAAACCTTTGATTTGTTTGAATGATTCCCCTTCAAAAAAGATATGGTTGTTGCCCAGCACCAGGGAATTAAAATCATGATTAAATTTATCTTATCAGCTGACAAAAATTCATAATCCAATAAACTACTGTGGAATAATTTTAACCTTTCTTCATGGGGTATGGATGGAAACAAATCAGACATGTCAATAGTCAAAAACCTAACTTTCTACTTCTCAAAATGTCTTTAAGATGACCTAAAAAATCCTATGAATCTTTGAGTAAATGTGGTGTCCTTTCATAAACAGGTTTTATTCACGTGAGAATCAAAGTAGCAACTGGATAAGTCTTGAAACCCTGGGCAGAAACTATTGGGTGAAAAGGAGGATTTCCAAAATCCATTTGGACTTTCAATATGCCAAAAATAGAGGATATGATGGGTTTGGAAACTTTTAAAAAAAGTTGTATAGGTCCAAATCAGAACCATTTTCCAAATCATTATTTTTAATCAAATATTCCATCAGCTGAAAACCATGATGGTCAAACAGGCCTAGAAAATCTTTGTATAAAACACTGTTTGCATGTAAGCCAAAAGGAAACTGAAAAACCCATAAGGCCTGTGGAACAACCTTAATATTAATGCAATGTCTTAAATAGGAATTGTCCAGTTACAAAGTTTTTTACCTTTAGACAATCCCCTTAGTACCTTTGTGTGCAACAGTCTGGGTCTGCTCTTCAGCAATATCGTAACTTAAATCCATCACTGTTTGTATCTTTAAATCACCATGACTGTAGTCAGGAAATGCATGCTGTATATCTGGCAGATGTCTGCAAATGGAAAGATGCCATTGCTTGTTGTCTTCAAATCCACATGAAAAGGTTGTACTTGTATACCACTAGCATCTACATTTGGTATTTTACCTAAATATCCCAGTTCATAATGTGGTGCCATATTTGTATTCTGCACCAGTAAATCATCCATAGCTCATGCTGGAACCCGTGTATAGTGGGAGAAACCATGTTACTTCTGGATAATTTGTCCAATGTCCATAATGAGGGTAATATCAGCAGTCTGACTCACTACACCTTCCAATTGATGGAACTGGTGAGAAGAAACAGATAGTATAACATTTCCACCATTGACAAACTGCTTCAGGAGTTCTACTAACTTTGTGAGCATATGGGTGACCTGCAGAATGTCAAGTGAATGTTTGGTCAACAGCTGTTTAGCTTACTGCATATGATCAGCTAAGCATCTAACTGACAGGTGTGGGACCTTACACAGTTCCTGGGATTGGGGAATATGCCCCTTTACCTTGTTTGTACAATCTCAAAGGTAGTACATATAATAAGCAGGGGAGGTACAGGGCAGCTTTTCTCTTTCAAAAAAATATATATTTTTATTTTTTTAAATTTTAAATTTTGTATGTGCCAAGGCTGTTTCTTGGCGCTTGTCTTGGCATGTTGATATTGGCATTTCCAATATTTTGCTAGTTGACATTCAGTATAGTGTATCTTTGCTGCTGCACACACACACACACACACACACACACACACACACACACACACACACACACATGAATAGATATGTCCTATAGGTTTGTTTTTAAAATTATCCTTAACTTCATGAGATTTTTGTTATCTGTCACATAGACAGGGAATTGTAAAGAAAACATTGCACCTGTGTAACTACCTCTTATGAATTAATCATTAGGTAACACTGCACTTCCATCAACATGTCCATTACATTTGTTTTTCTCCTCTTTACAGGAATTTTTAGTTTATCTCAAGTTAAAAAGATCACACATTGCTAACATTTGTATTCTGCCTTCAGGAAAAAAATGAAAATCCTGTGCAATGCAACCACGTATATTAATCTGCTGGAAAATAAAACTAAACTCTCCTGTCATTATTTTCAAATACTTGTTTCTGAAAACTAAAGACAAGAATATTTAGAACCTGCAACATTAATGCACCAAAGCAATTAATATGTGGGGAAGCATGCTGTCTCATTATTTATAAGTTAGATTATGAAAGAAGGACTCTAGGATTTGTCCGTCATTAAAGTGTAATGAATAATTCTGGAGGCCAATACCTGTTTCCAGAAAAATAGATCAGGCTAAAAATACTGTTGGACCTACACATTTTACACAGTGTAATGCTATATAATATCCCTAAGTAAAGGCGTGTGCCATTTGATTTACCTTCATAATATTGAACACATATAATCGATCGGCCACATCACTGAACCGTTTCCATGAAACCAGAACTGTGAAAATTTCTGAATGTTGAAAAAACTTCGAATTCGACATTTCCAACCATGCCACACCTCCACACCTGTGCTAACATGGGTCAAAAAGGGGGAGAGATTTTGCCGTTCGGAAATTTGGTGTTCGACGTTTTGAAAAGTCACAGTTCGGTATTCACGGAAGCGGGGTCGACCATAACATGATCGTCATTATGAAGATAAACCGTGCCATTCATGAGTTAAGGGTTTGCCTGATATAGGTTATTTGCCATCTGTATGTCAACAATTGTACAGAATGAATTACATATTAGAAAGGGCAATAGCATGAGATACCAATACTTTATTCCATGTTTCAAGTAGGTTTGGTATTGAGAAGGGCTGCATCAAAGTGCAGTTATTCCAGTTTTGTTTCCTTCAGATAAATGCAAAATTAGGGCTCTACTCCATCAGTACAGTTCCACACTATGTCCTCCCTTTCATTTTGAATATAAGAATCCATGAAGGACAGATTTTTTTCAACCTTGTTAATATATCTTCACATCATACATACAGAAGATGTTGTGACATCAGCCAACTTCGGTGACTGCCAAACCCATCTATAAGTCAAGACTGGTACTGCAGTACAAGTTCTGAATACCTGTGGATATATTCAACTTGTGAGAATTTTGGCTACAACCTCCTTGTCTCAGTTGCAATTCATCCTAAACCAAGAATAGGTAAATACATTTATTTGCATAGGCTGTATCAGAATCACATTATCTAGTAATGGAAAAGAAGATATTCATCACAGTTATACAGTGACATAGATTTGGGTAGTCTTAGGAGTATCATGTCCTTCATGTGATGCCATCATAGAGTGAGGATGGATTTCAGTAATGGACTAAATTGCATTATCATAGAGGCTGTCCACGCTGCTATCTCAATTCATTTGGAATATGGGGGTTTACATATTTTGAGGAAAATAAACCTACTTTATCCTTTATCAGCTTTAGCTAAGTATTTTTATATTTAACGTATACCAATAATATACTAATATGAACAATGACGTTCATGAAGAGATAAGCTGTGGTCTCATAAATACACTCATTCTAAAGAGGTTATATCTTCAAAAATATCTTTGTTAAAGTAAATCACCTACATTGCACAGCACTAGAAAAGCTAACAGTGTTGAGCACTGCAATAGGTGAACATTAATTGTCACAATAGTTCATATGTTGAGTAACAGATTTCTTAATTAAAACTTTAAACCCTACTATATACTGAAAGGTACACAATGAATTTTCTATTCTTATTTAAAGGCAGCTATACTATGACTTCAGGAAGGATCATAATAGCAGCAGGGACTTTATAAAGGAGTTCAACATTCAGTCCTAGAATAAGTATTTTATTAAATAAAATTGAATAAAAGAGTAAATTTATGATGAAAAGGAAGCATTCTGGAATTAAAACCATTGTGAACACAATGCATTTTCTAAACATAAGCTAAAACTGAAACACAAAAACGGAATCTTTTCCACCGTATTATAACAAAGTTTTACTCGTTTGCATGAGGGCAATTTACAAGAGAATGTGTATCTGACAGCACTGCAATGTGCAAATGGAAAATCAACCCCATAAACAGAATCGAACTACTTTTTTGTTGTAAACTACTCTTATAATAGTGTTTTCATGAATAGGCTTTATTTTAATAAAGTGGCATAGAACTGACTATGTTAGTACAAGAAGAGGTGATAAGCAATAGAAATCCAAAGTGACCTGAAAACATGTTTTGTTCATCATAATGGGCAGTTTGTTCTGAGATCTTTTATTTCATTTTCTCTATATATAAAATGACTGCTATTACTGATGTTAGCAGGTATGTGTATAGCTAGTTGGCATTCCATATTGTCTTCTGAGGAAAAAAATCTATACTAAGTGTTGAATACTGGTTTTGGTTCTTGACAGATTAAAGTTTCATACTCAATAATTATGATTTTTAATTAAGTCTGCATTCTGAGGTCTGATGACCTTGTACACCAGAAATAAAGGTTAACCAACTTTTTTTCTAGGTAGGATTTTTTGTATCTCTGCCTCATAATATCTAGCATCTAAGTGATTGACTGAAACTTCTGTATCGATATTATAGCTTTATGATTTTGCTGCAGAGATTTATATCTCACCATATTGTTTGGTGCCATTCCAGTGAATGTCAGATATACAGTTTGCTTTATAATGTTTCTGGATTGCCAGTGTAACTGTTTACAGATACTTTTTGTTATCTTTAAAGTAGTTTATATGTTTTTCTAACCTGGCTGTCAGGATGTTTAGATGACATTCCTGTAGCAGACTCTTCTGTCAGTACAGAAAAAAAAGAAATTTTGCCAAGAGTATTTAACTTTTGAAAACATCTGTTTTATGTTTTTTTTTTCTTTTGGACATATAGTTAGCTTGTAAGCCACACTTGTCAGTTGTAGCCAGATAATGGGACGGCCTGGAGGCAAAATAGCATCAGTAGGCTACTAGCCCATATGTAAGGAGGCAGCTAGCCCATATATACTGTATTACTTCTTTAGGAGTATCACTGAAAGCTAACTGTTCAGTCTTTCGACCTATACATTCTGATTAATTTGCTTCAGTTTAATCTTGTTTATCTGGAATGGTCAGAGCATTGTGCATCAACTTCAGTGTTGTCAGATTTTTTTTTTTTTTTAGGTGTTTTGGCAGAATAGGGCAGCTTGGATTATATACGCATGCTGCTCTGCTTTTGTGGAATTCTCACTAGCTTATGAGTGTGGTCTTTTTAGTCTGTGTGGCAGTTGCTGTTGGTGTTGGATTTTATTACTGAGAAAGCCCTCAATGTCCAGGCAATGAAAAATTATCGTGAACACTGCATTGTTCCAATTTGAAATACCATGCTTTTATTGTCCAAAGAGTCATTGCGATTGCAACATTCTTATAACTCGGCTTGCTGCACTGCTACTTGACTGGTACTAAATGATTTGTTCAATTAGTATCATAACATACTGGAAGTTTTATCATCATTTTTACAATTGCCAAAGGAATTGTAGCATTTTATGTGAGGCAATTTAGAGTCTGCAGTTTGCAAAAAGCAATGATTTTCAGACACCTTTCAGTTGCAGTATTTACTGCTTATGTAATCATATTGTGGCTATTAGCTTTGGCTAATTATATACAGTCCCATTGCTTTATTTTCATTACATTCATTCACTTAACTGCATTTGGAAAGTGCCTAGTACACATGCATTTAAACATACTTCAACATGATCTTGAACTTTTTAGAATCTATCCCATCAAAATTCTTGGTTGAAAGGAATGTTACAGCTGCTTTCATATAAACTACCATTTCAAATTTTGGTTGAATTAATTTAAATTTCCTATTAATTATTGCAATGCATTCTGATTTCTTTCTTAATAGAAACATGTCAAATAAACAAAGAATGGGAGTTTTTTTTTTTTGTCTAAACAGATCAACACATATAAATGTCCTCTAAAAAGCCTTCATGGCAGGTTTTAAAGAGAAATAACAAACCTTCAGCAGAGGGCTGCCTTGGGCCTCACAACACTTCAGAGCAATCTATTATTCTTTGAATGCTAAACATGTCTTGCTTGATTGTTTACTTGGCTATTTTCACAGTTGAGCTTAGTGACTAGGTGTTCTGAAGGATCATTCTTTTAGTACTGTAATTAGAAGATAAAAGATGTAATTACTGTAACAGAACCCAAAGTATCACTCCACAAACAGCTGCTTTGTATGTCTTTTCCTGGGATGTAACAGAACAAATTGCCTACTTTTTCATTCTAGTACAGATTCTAAGAAAAAAAATAAAAATAGAAGGCAGTCAGCTAAAAAGCAACATGACTACAAATTACACTTCCTCATATTGAAGGAAAGGTACACTAAAAATCTTACATAATACAGCTTCAGCAACACCAAAGTACATCATGAGGATGTCAACATATAGCAAATATATTTAATTTCTCTTTTCACTTCCAAGCTTTTTTAAATTTATTGAAAACACAGTTTCATACACCAATAAAGATTTGAATGTGCAGTCTCTGCTTTTAAGCCTGATACTTAAAGTGTGCTTGCCCCTATATGATTGAATGAACATAAGAGAAATCATTTGGCAAGACACTCTACAGAAATACAATACATGCGAATAGCGTGTTGTGCTAATGCGTCCATCTCTAGTGTCATAACATAGCTAGGTAGGGGTTTGAATCCAGCAGGTGGCAAGTGTGTGTGAAGGGGGGTAAGCGTGTATGATTGATATATCCCTTTGCAGCAGCTGGAGAGGCCACAAAAGTTCCTCACCAAAAGGATAAAGGGTCTCAAACATCTGTCCTATGCTGCCCGACTGAAAGAACTCCAGCTCTATTCAGTCGCTTACCGCTTGCTCAGAGGTGACCTTTGCCTAACATACAAGGCCATGTCAAACCCAGATTTGATGAATATGCTTCACCTCAAAAAATCTAGATCCGTCAGAGCCACAAGGGCGGGAGACTTAAACCTCGACACGGCTATTAATAGGACGTGCTGGAGGGATAGATTCATCACCCAAAGACTCCCTATGCTGTGGAATAAAATCCCGGTATATGTGAGGCAGAGCACCTCGCTGGCCTTGTTCAAGAGAAATCTTGACCAATGGATGGGAGATCGCAGATATACCCCAGGGATTACCTCAGTGTCACTGCTCAACAGAGGCACAGCAAAATAATGGGTATAGTTCCCCATACTAAAGGGGTGGCGTAAGCCACAAAACTATGGGCTAGGCTTGTAAATGCCCTCGGGCAGATAGCCTAGTATGAACCTATGAACCTATGAACCTATGAATGTTTTCTACAAAACATCTTACTTAATATCTCAGAGACATTCATTATTTGATCACTAATGCAGTAGCCTTAGCTATATGGATTATATCATGCATAGGAGGTAACAGCAGTCTGGCTTCCAAAGCTTAAGGGCACGTTCCACATGACCAGTCCATTGATAGCTCCAACAGCTCTGTAGAAAATCAATGGTATGTGCGCCGAGCCCTTCAGAACTTTCCTGCTACTGAACTCCTCTGGCAGGTTTTTGCAGATTGATAGTTGGCTAGCATTTCTCCATTACTGAGAAATAAACTTCCATATTCCCTAGGAATCATTGCCCATTGTGTAATCTTTGTGGGAAACCTGCATGATTACAACGAGTTAGTGAGTGAGCAGCACTGCTTATCGAATATGCATGCTGCTCATCCCATTTGCATGTTTCCAAGCACTGCTTCCTGGCAAACAGCAGTCTTGTTGGTCAAGACATGGTGCTGGGAATCATGAGTACACAGTGTAAACAAAACTACTTGCCTGTAGGCAAGCATGTTATGGATGAATGCACAGACAGCTTATATGAAGTAAAGGCAAGTGAATTATAATAATTTAGATGCAGGGACCTGAAGTTGAGAGAATGAAAACACAATACAATGTGTAGTGCAGAGATATGTATCAGGGATAGTAAATGGAAAGAATATACTCAGTTAGTGCATTCAGATGTGATGATTTCACAAAGACACATGTAACAGAAACAAGTCAATACTGATGTTAATAAATAATCTTGTTTCCAATTGTTTACCCATGTACATAACTAAAAATGGACATGGTAACAATGGGTGTATGAGGGATACAAAGCTGCATTGTAAAAAAGGTGAGTAAATATGATATCAATGTTCATAACATGGGGAGCTGAGATGACAGTTAGCAAGTACAGTGGCTACATTAAGGACTACTGGCATACACTGCAGTTATTGAATATCACATGCATATACATGTAATATATGTGTGATAACTGACTGTAGTGCTGTATCCTCCACTTCATCCTGTATAAGCAATGCATGAGCTGGACAGCTCCTGTGTCATGCACAGTAAAATGGGACATGTGTTACCATTTGTTGTCAATGGACTGCCATAGATGGGAGGAATATTTCCTTGACACATTCATTAGACAATCATGTGTTTTATATTCGTGTATATCATAAACATATAACAGCTCTGCAAATAAATGAGTCATAAATGACAACACAGATCTGATGACACTGCAGTAGTTCTACATCTTCACTTGTAAATGGAGCATATCTACTACATGATTATACTGGGCATGCTCACAACACATTACAGTGAATACTGCCTTAACAGTGTGTGATAAACATGAATAAAAAGCACAAGAAATTATACAAACACAGGTCTAATAACATTTTATGATGATCTGACATCATATGACACAGAAAGACATGATTATGTGACTACTTTTGTCATATATAGCTGCTCTGTAAAAAGAAAGCAATTACAGTAAATCATAAATGTGTGCAAGAAAACTTGTCAATAAGGATCATTATTATATTGAAATTAATTCCTGTGAACAATCAATGACATACTTAACATCTGCATCTTGCCAGACTCAAACATATGCCAGCACAAATATCAGATAGATGCATATCAACATGTCACACAACAGAAATAGACATACTGTGTGTGTCATGACCAACACAATTAGCGGGCTTACAGTCCTTCCCAATTGTAATGGGTATGGACCCCCTACCATGGAGCGTGATGCCTTAAAAGTTATGCCCTCTGACTGTGCTATAAATACTTCCTTTGCTTAAGCCATTCATGTGTGACACAGGTATGTGACAGAAGTTGTTACCTGATTCAAGCCCCTGCCGATCAAACTAGGCACTCTATAGGGCTGTGTATTGAGAGTGCATCTGCCACATGGTATAGAAATGGATCTTGTCACAGATAAATGAAATTAATGTGGGAAATGATAAAGTACATTTGAGGATAATTTGAGCAATATGCTTTCATCAGAACGATGACAAGGAGGTAACTATGAAGATGTTCATACAACTGCTAGAAGTGTAATATCAATGTTACTTGACCAGGAAAACTGTTGCTTTTTGTACAACACTGCCCCAGAATTGAAACACACTGTATCTGTGAACAAATGCTATGCAAGTCATTATTGAATTCATGTGATGCAGGAGCAGTCACAGCACAACATTAACAGAACAAATGTTTCACTAGCAAGTTATCACAAAATTACGTTATACTTCAAAAGTAATAGTTGAAAGTAATACCTTCATGCAGTGTTGCTTATGTAATGTTAGTACATTCATAGAATGCTGTCCTTTGCTGGAATTGAACAGCAACTATATAATCCCACTGACTATTGATATGCATGAATCACATGCACCACAGTGAAAATATTAATAAGGCCGTGAGTCTATTTGAATGCATTACGCTATATGATTGTATTGCAATCTGTATGAGATAAAAGGGTTGGGTGAGATTTCTCTCTCAATGATTGTACGTATTATAACATTTATGGATGTCATTCATGCTAACATTAGGACAGTCAATGTGAGTCTTGAACACCTGACTATATGATGACAATAGCTACATGATATCAGGAAGAATAAATGCACCGCAGGACAAGTGGTACTACAGTTGTGAGATATTTTGGTCTTTGAAGCCACAAAGGATATGTGTGCCTAAAATGTCTTAAAAAAACTGTTGCTAACTGTGTCTTGTTCACAGAACATTGCTTGCTGCTAGTTATACCCAAACACAAGTTATACATAAAGTAGTCATCACTGTGACATGACATTGAATGGCAGTCTTGCATGATATGTGGATAATCACAGATTTGAACACATGCCTTACTAAGGAAATTACACACAGAATATTGTCTCATGTCTTCAAGCTTCAGGAAAAAACTTTGCATTGCCCATGGGAAAGCAAACTATCATCCAATGGCATCACCTTTATCCAATACATTATGTTTGCATGACAAATAAGCATAAATAATTGTAACAGGAATCCCCAGCCATGTATATCACCTATCTGCACATTCATAGAAATACTGACACAAGTGACTCTAAGGAGTAATGGCTGGATTTGAGCAGACTACCTAAGATCACAAGGTACAGAACTGTTCATGAATCATACATACCATACAAGATGTTGTTTTATAATTGTGACAGTGCATATTGGAATGGATGATATAACTATTCTTTCATAATCTAATGTTCTTCTAAAAATGCATCAATGTGGTTGAAGTACACAGTGGCACTACACAGCTACACATACTACATGCGTTAAACACCTTATCTACACAGCACAACAAATGCACAAGCACAGTAGTCAATCATGGCTGAATTTAAATCTCCTCCCTCTGTTTTTATGCAGTCTAGAGTGAACAATATCAACAGCCAGTGACACAGGATAACTCATATGACCACTGTGATGCAGTTAATTTCTGATAGCATAATGTAAGTATTGTGTTTCCAAAACTGGTGACCACTTGTGAGTAATACAAATTTAGAGGGCAATCCTCTGGCAGTGAAAATACGACTCCTAAGTGGAAGTTTACATAAGGCCTGTTGCCCCAAAGAGAATTGTATTTAAAAATACAGGTACTCATATTATTTAATGAATGTTAGATTCAAACCCTCTACCTGTCTAATTACTCAATCTATAGAACACATAATTAGTTGCAAGCAGCACAGGAGTAGTTTGAGTTTTAAGGGCACAGAGGGCACTTTTGACATGATGACCTCATCAGTGTGGTGCAGAGAATGTTTTTGGGTAAATGCATGATAAGGGGATGTACGCATCTTCTCTAATGTTAAACCCTTCCCCGACTGAAAGTTTATACAACACATCTGATCAGGAAGATACATGTATCTGATATTACAACCACACTAGCACAAGTTCACCACTGTGAGCTTTGCACCTCCAACCTATCTAGTTAGACAATCCAGAGAACATAGTATTAGTTGCAAACACCACAGGAGAAGTTTAAGTCATAATGGGAAAAAGTGTACTTTTGATATGATGCCTTTGTCCATGTGTGTTGCAAAGAAGATGTTTGTAGTAGAAATAGGATAAGTAGATGGTGGAATACTTGCACCATATTAACTTTTTTCCCATGACTGGAAGTTAATACATTTCTTCTGTTCAAGAAACTACATGAACCTGATATTGCAGTCACACATACAAGTTGTCCATGGTGAGAATGGAACTACCTACCTATTTATTTACACAGTCTAGAAAATACAGTATTAGTTGCAAGTGCCACAGGAAAAAAAATCTGACTCTTAAGGGGAGATAATGCACTTTTTACATGATGAACTCTGTGACATGCCCACTCTGGGCCAGTAATCAAGGAGTCTCAATCATCACCACTGACACTGGAGAGGGACATTCACTTGGAATACAAATAGATAGACTCAGTATTTCCAGATGTAGACCACTATACCTCTCTGCATCAAGCACAATTCATCTTAAGAGCACACAGGGCACACACTCAGCCTGAGGTCTAGATTTCCCTATCTGTCTCCCTCCAGGTCTCCAGTAAGACTCCCACTGGTACAGCTACAGAGTTAAATCCTCAGCCGAGTACCCAAGCCTAGTCCTCCACAACTCTTTCTGTGAAGCCAGTGCTTCACATCCCTGCTCCAAATAGCTGACACACACACATACTCTTTGAGATTTCATTTTCACACACACACACACACACACACACACACACACACACACACACACACACACACACACACACACAAGCACACACGCACACATGCACACACACACACACACACACACACACACACACACACACACACACACACACACACACACACACCTGGAAAAAGCTGGCACAGATTACCCACTCTACAACTTTGCCAATAAGTTAGATTCACTTCCACCAGTCAGTTACTATAAGACTTTTAAAAGGGTATTCAATTATGCTGAGTGAAGTTAATATTAATACAAATGGTAATGCTGACCAAACAGCAATGCTTTCAGGAGTGGCCAGAGTTATCACAGAATAAATATATGCAAATACTCTCAAAACTTAAATGTTTTTCTAAAAGCACAAGCCACAATGAGAAGTTTAAATATATTTAATAAAAATTAATAAAAGAACATGAAAATGCTAAGCATCTATTTACAGTGAACACCAGAGTTTCAGACACAAGAAGCATTAAAAATAACACTGATGGAAAGTTTCACACAGTTATAGAAAAACAGTATTTAGCTAGTCTCACTATTTATTCCTGATTGACTAAAACAATTACTGATCCTACTTACTGAATACAGCAAGGCAGGATGGGTGAGTGATCCTTGTTGTCAGATCCAAGACAGAATACAGAATGCTCCTGACACTTCAGTCTCCTCTAATTTTAAAACATTATTTCTGCACAGAATGACATCATATATATCTGGTCATCTGACTTCTGGTTCCCAGGCAACCCCTACTGCCAGACACTGTCAGAGTTTAGCACCTACGTGTTACCATACACACTGATAGAGCATTGCCCAGATGTGATGCAGCTGCTGGAAGTCATAAAAACATAATACCATTCCATTCTTTCTACAGGAGCAATAATCTATTCTCTAGTACAGATATTGCATCTCTGGCTCCTTTCAAAACTGAGGGATAACATATTTATGGCTTAACCCATAAAGTAATTTAATTTCAGATATATTTTAAAGTCAGATGGATTAACCTCTTCTCTTCCAGCATATGCTTTTACAATGTATATATTTAATTCAGTTACAATAATATGTGTACATTTCTTTACCTTCCAGCAGGGCACACTGTTGATATATTTTAATACAAGTAAACCTCTCAAATGCATTTTCAGCACAAGCACCTGCACTAATCACTTTGATATACAAATGACATATAATTATTTACAAAATTAGAGCTAGCTGTGCTAGCATAAGTTATACATGCACTGCCCTATTTCTCCTGACATGGTTGGTAGTACCTCCTATTATCATAACCTCATACAGGTATTGAACAGAGGAGGTTTCTGTTAAAAGTGGGCTAAACTGCAGAGGGTCCTGTGTCCAATGTTTGATGTATTGTCAAGAGTGGAAGTGGACACAGCACATTTGTTGTTGAGGCTTTACTTACCAGTCACTAGAACCAGTCTCCCCACCCGCACACACAAGGTCACCATGGTGAGAATTGAATTCCCTACCTATATAGTTACCAAAGCTAGAGATCACAGTATGAATCATAAGTGCAACAGGGGAAGTCTGACTATAATGATGTGAAAATGTACAGTTGTACTTATTAAAACATTATTGCTTGGAACATCTGTTACTGTACCTCATGGGTTTTGAGACAACATCATGTGTGTAAGATCAACATAATGTGCTTGTGTCATGTAATGCTAAGATTTATATACTATCATTCATGTGCATTGTGTTACTGTAAGGGGCATGTACCTGTTTTATAGTATAGGATGCCATTGGCAATCACAATTGTAAACAAGTAGATTATCAATCAAACATTCCTGCTATTTCATTCTGGGATGATTGCATGGAAATAGTAAAGAATTACAGTGTCACTGTCACTTGTTTAATGCATTGCAAAATGTGCTTTGACAATACAGGCAACTCTTAAATTTGACAGTGTACTACAGACAAACAGTGACAGATTATTTGTGAAGAGGTTATTCAACATTGTAATACAATTGCAAGTGTAACTGTTTGAGTGCAAACATACAAGACTAACTTAACTGAGTCAACATCACTCTGAAATCCAGATACCTTGTTTTTAAAATTCATTTAAGATGCACAGACATAGTGTAACCTAAACAAAGAATATTTTTCATTCTCTGTCTGCAGCACAACACTAGCACTTTCATTTGCACTGTTGATCTCAAAATATTAATGCATGCATAATCATATTTTGAGGTGCTGAACTTAGAATATTTCTTAGAAGTAGACTATGTTGCTGTGTCATGACCTTTGCTCAAATAAGCAGGATATATATATATATATATACAACTGTGTCTGAATTGGATGGAATGCAGAACATATGTGTCTTCTGGTCATATTTCATGTGCCATGATTTAAGCATTTGGTCATGGCAATTGCAGTTATTCATTATATCTATGCTACAGGTGTATTATGATACTTATGTGGGACTAAACATGTTACTGCTTGTGGAAACATGGCTTATGGAAGCAGTTTTGAATCAAGGATGTTTATCTGATGACACAGAAGAGGTTGGAGACAGTGGAGAGTTGGTGGCAGAAATATGCATACAAACATACTAAGAAATTAGTTTATGATTTATTTCTACACATATTTGCATACTATTGCTCTTCAGTTTATTATCATAATTGTTCAGGCCAGATCTGTAGAAGACAGTCTTCATAATTAGGAACAATAACATTAATGCAGCAGGGTAATTGTGTGTGAAGAAAATGTGTAGCCAACAGTTACATCCACAGGAGTCATAACAAATGTTTAAAAACACATTAGCATACATCTTGATTCAAACCTAGACAGTATACCAAGAAAAATCTACAGACCTGAGTATTATCTAAACACAGCACATAGGAACTACCCCTTCACAAAGTTCAAATATGACAAGAGGTTGCAGAAAAGGAGACTTTCCATTACCCAAATGACAATGGTATGCTGTACTATCAAGTCTTCAGCTTATTCAACTGAAGATTAGCCTGACCATACACGGCTAAGGAAAACAGCATAAAGGACACCAGAATAATATAGACAAAGGCAAAAACTCACATTGTCAAATGTCGAGGTGAAAAAATAATGACACAGAATGGAGAAGATACATAAATAGAGGGAGAGGGAGGAAGGGAGCAAGTAACTTATGACAGAAACAGGATAATGGTGTCTCAATATGTAGGCAGCAACTGAACATAAAGGGTGTACTGAAAACAGTAACACGTAGCTTATGCCTAGATTAGAACCTTTGAACTTATATAAAAATGTGTCTATAGATCTGAGCATTATCTCATCCCACCACAAAAGAACTCCTATGTCACACACATTAAATCACACAACTGAAGGACAGTGACAGCTTTCTGAAGCAGAAGAGGTGAACAGAGAGAAAGAGATGGAGAGATGGCAGCAACAGTATTTTCTTCATGGACATATAGGGCCTTCTGTGTAATGTGTTACTCTTATTTATTTCATTATTAATCTGTCATGTTCTGTACAATAAAGTGCTTACTGTAGGGAGCAAGAAGGGTAGGAGATTGCAACCAGAATTAAGACATAGGCAGCATAGGGGGGATTACTAAGTCTCCCTGTTGTGAATGGAATGTTTTTGCATATATTTTCTTACTCTACTATTCAAATGGTATGTTAATGAAAACAAAATAAACTTCCTTCAGGAAACCAAACAACTGTAACCACTCAGACAACTGAATAAAATGAAATGTTAATCAAAAGGTCAATCATGTTTTGGTTCTGAATAATCAGTACCATGAGTTATTCCCTTTATTAAATGATATTATACCATGACTCTCCCCCCATTAATATTCCAAAACGTGCACGCTGATTGGTCAGTGTGCACATTGTAAATCGACTTATACTTATGGAAAAAGGTCCGGTCGCCAGGACTCTTTCCATTAGTATAAGTCTTTTTTAAAACACTGTCTCGCTATGGAGTTTAACATAGCAAGACAGGTTTAAAAAAGCAACAGAGATCTCCTTTGCTTTTTTTAAAGCTGTCTTGCTATGTTAAACTCCTTTAACATAGCGAGACAGTGTGTAAAAAGCAATGGAGATCTTGCTTTCTCCGTTGCTTTTTTTTTAAACTTGTCTCGCTATGTTAAATGGGTTTAACATAGTGAGACAGCTTTAAAATAAGCAACAGAGATCTCCGTTGCTTATTTTAAAGCTGTCTCAGTATGTTAAACCCATTTAACATAGCAAGACAAGTTTGTAAAATGCAACAGAGATCTTGCTTTCTCTGTTGCTTTTTTCAAAACTGTCTCCCTATGTTAAATGGGTTTAACATAGGGAGACAGCTTTAAAATAAGCAACGGAGATTCTCCGTTGCTTCTTTTAAAGCTGTCTCGCTATGTTAAATCCATTTAACATAGCAAAACAGTAAAAAGCAATGGAGATCTTGCTTTCTCCATTGCTTTTGCCCACAGCTTTGATGTACTGCGTAGTCATACGCATGTGCAGTACATCAGAACTGCCTCAGAATACCAGGCAGATGCAGAAGGGCAGCAAGGAGGCATTATACAATGCCATTATTTAAGAAAAGTAATTATTATTTTCTTATATAATGTCATTGTATAATAGCAATAACCCACTTCTGGGTGTGGGTAATGCTGGATTTACCCACGGTTGGCTTTGTTTGGCCACTCGGGCTTCACACTCATGACCAAACCACACCAACCGTGGGTAAATCCAGCATTACCCACACCCAGGCATGGGTTATGAATAATATTGAACATTGTCATAGTAGTTCAGGACATGTTTTGAATTTTAGTAATGTTTTGGATGATCCTTCATTACTCTCCCCTTTTCTGAATGTAAATCAAAAGCATATTGGTGGGAATCACATTTATTTGAAAGGGAAACGGAATGGGAGATGAAGAGGCAGAGGAAGACAAGCTTAGTAGAATTGGATTCTTTGTCCAATGCCTGTCCAGTTATTAATTACAGTGATTTACCTTTGAAAATTCTGCTAGAACAAATGCGGTTACAATTTTCAAGTTATATGTGAGTAAACTAAATTTGCATTATATTTTGCATGAGGTTAAAGAATTTTTGGAAGGCTCTATACATGTTTTCAAGAAAATAAGTGTATACAATCCTTCATTACACCACAAACTTTAGCCTTTTCTGAAACATGTGAACAAGACAATTGGGACTTAATTTGTGTCCCAGTTTCTAAAAAAGGTTTATAACATGCCACTATCTGAAAGGGAAGCAATAGTTAAACTTAAAAATTATAAGGGGCTTAGAATTATGAAGGCTGATAAGGGGAAAATGATTGTTGTTATAAATGCTAAAGACTATAATTCAGTTTTGTTAGAAATGCTTGCTAACAATCATTATTATGAACTAACAACTATTAATGTTATTACAGTAGAGATTTGATTATTTGAATGTCAATTAGCCAAAATGTCAATTATCACAATGCAACCTTTCAGGAAAAATCATGAAGTTTGAGTATATACATGTTATTTGCATTCACTTGTGGATGTTTTTTGAGCTTGTAACCTGCTCGTGTGTGAAATCTATTTTTTATTGTCCACTGGAATTCCTGAATGGTTGAAAGGTGTATTCTCCGTGTGCAACCCCCCACATGATTTTAGAAGTTTCTTTTATCTGGTCCAATGTATGCTTGATTATCTAACAGTTTGATTATCTGAACTACCATAGGTCCCAATTAGTTCAGGTAATTGACTCTCTACTGTAATTATCACTTTTGTAAAGTAGACAAAGGTTTTCTTGATCTTTTTCATCAGGGTCAGATTGACACGTATGTTCTTGAGGGTAGTTTTTCCAAAATGACACAATCTTTTGTAATCCCAAAGACTCATAAGGAAATTAGCAATGTGAATATTACATCTCTCAAACCAATCATTATAGTAAGACAGAAATCATTTCAGTCATTTTGGATTCTATTTTAAAGCCTGTAGCCCAAAGTTCTAGGTTTTATTTAAAAGATTTGTGGGCACTACTTGACTTGTTATATTAATAAAAGTTTACAGATAGGGAAAAGTTGATTTTCACTTTGGATGTAGTTTATTTATACACATATATTTAAAGACATTGGTACAGATTTTCTTAGAACATATTTAGGAAGGTTTACTAAGTTTGATAGTTTTATTAACACAATTTGTACATTTACAGCATTAGTTTTGGATAATTTTTGGTGTTTTTGATGGAAAATACTTTAAACAGAAAGTAGGTGTGGCTATGGGGGCAAGAATGGAACCATCTTTTGCCAACCTCATTATGAACTGGTAGGAGTATAAAATTTTTTAAGTTCACATACGATTTTCAAAAAAGTAGCATTTCATAAGAGGTACATTGATGATTTATTTTTATATGGGAAGGTGATACTAGTGAATTGGATAATTTAATTTCAGACTTGAATAACAGTACTGATTTTCTCACCTTTGCTAAAGGTGGAATGGGCAACTTAGTCAATTTTGTAGATGTCAAAATTGAAGTGAACGCTGGGCATAGTATATTTCATAGTAATATTTATTGTAAACCTACTTTTCCTAATAATTATTTGAACTCTGACAATCAACATCCCAAATTTATGAAGAATAATGTTATCAAGGGACAATGTATCATGCTTAGTCACTTGGTAAATAATAATAATAATAATAATAATAATAATAATAATAATAATAATAATAATACTAATATGAGACTTGAGGATGAAGTTATTCATCCTAAGCAATTATTTACTGATAGGAGTTACCAACAGACAGTCTTTGACAATATTATTTCAGAAGTTAAGGATTTTAGAGGAACAAAGTTTTCTCTTATTCTATTGACATGTTTAAATAAACAATCAGAGAGGTCCAATCATACTTCAAAAATGAGAACTTTTTTCTTCCTTTTTCTTTAGATTTCCCTAACATCAGGAATGTTGTAAATAGGAACTGGAACATAATTCTTGGGAAATGAGAATTAATTTCAGTTTTAGCAATTAAGCCGCATTTTAGTTATAAGAAAATTATGATTTAAAAGGGTTATTGAGATTATTCCTGATGCAAGTGTCCTAAGTAGGAATGGTATGTTTCAGTGTCACAATTGCAAATATTGTGGGTAACTAAATATGGGTTCCAGTGTAGTTTTGAAACATAATCAGAAATAAATTTGGGTTAAAGTAGGTTTATGTGTAATTTTGCTTTTATAGTTTATTTAGCAACTTGTGAATCATGTGAATGTTTCTATGTTGGTAAGACAAATAGAAATTTATGTAAGAGAATATTTGAGCATATTCTTGCTATGAAGAATTTTATTTTACATTTGTTGACCGGGATAGTCCGTCTGGGTATGAGCCCATTTTCTGTGGAGGCCCGGGGAGAAAAGCTCCAATAAAACAAGAACAACATTGACAGGTACAGAAAGAGTTCACAAACACTTTGGCCAAACATTCATATATCTTCATTAATTTCAAGAAATTTGTATTTTTTTTGTAGTTGATTTTATCATGCAAAGTCCCTTTGGTGGAGACATTAACATTTTCTTGAAGTAAAAGAACTTAATTGGCAGAGTTATTTGCAGGCAGACAAGTTGCCCGGGTTAAATGAAAATAAAAACATCAAGTGTCTCTTAAAATCGTAATATTTATGAGGATTGTTGTATTCAATTAATTTTTGCATGCTTAAACATTAGTTTATTAAGTTGTAAGTGTACAAATATTGTTATTGGTTTCAATAGTTTGATATATTATTGTAAAAAAATATTGTTTTAAGGACTAGTGCTTATTTATTTGTTTGAGTCATGTGATTAAGTTCAAATGAAGTATTTAAACCATGTACTCTGATCATTCTAAGCTCTGATGAAGTTCTAATTAAAAAGAATAAAAGTGCTTAGCAAAATGGGATCCTATTGAATTGCCGACAGCTTAGGTTGTTGAATGCTTAATTATCGACACCTAAGCATTGAAAGCTTACAATAGCAAATGGCCACATCATCAAATTCTTTCCTCGGGAAAGAATTCACGTGGCCGTTATCAGGCAATTGCCCTTTCCACAAGGTAGAGTGATCTTGGAGTTGGTATATTTAGTTAGATGGCGTGTGGGGGCAAAGCCCCCAATTATGTTTGGGTGTGTTTGTTTATTTTGTTTACGGATGGTCACTTGAATTCTTTCCCAAGGAAAGAATTTGATGATGTGACCATTTGCTATTTTTAGCTTTTGACGCTTAGATGTCGATGTTTTAGGATTCGACAACCTAAGCTGTCGATGTTATGATATAGACTCTAGCAAAATAGTGTGGTGTGGAAAGTGTGCTCATTCCATTTTATTCAATAGTCTGAGTGGTTACTGTTGTTCAGCTTCCTGAAGGTAATTTATTTTGTTTTAAGTTTCTTTTTGAGTGCCGTTTCTTGTTTTCTAACTTTTTAGAGTATATTACTGAAAAGTTGGAAAGGGAGATAAATACAAATGTTTTCAGTTAGCCATATGACAGTTATACAAAATGTCAAGAAATTGTAATTTGACCTACAGCTGTAATCTTACCCATGGGACTATGCAAAAACAGCATTCTACAGACAGTGGAATCATTGCAACATACCACATAGGAACTTCTTGCTATTTATACCCAGAACCATAAGAACAGTTACTATAATTGTTTCACAGTGTTACCTTTAGTTTGCTTTTAGTCTGTATTCCCATAGTGCAGCTGATTAAAGCACATTTCCATGAAAGTGACCAGACTACTTTAGGTAAAATTAAAATCTTTAGCTTATGCCATGCAAAGTTAAATGGTATTTACTATCACTCAGTTTTGCTGTGTGATATCAACCTCTGTGCAAATGCTATGGAAAAAAAAATAAAGGCTTTTCAATGGGCCATTTCTGGCCATGTGTGTTGTATGTCATTTTATTTTTTGACCAAAGTAAATGTGTGAAAATGCAGTTGATAGGACGTTAGTGAAAATGGGGGTAGAAAGCAGATGGTAGGACATAGGGAAAATAATACAGAATTTTCCAGGAGGGTGAAAGGAGAGCACCATAGCTATCTCTTTCTTCACAACATAACTTTTGTGTTGTACACATTGTTTTATGACTTTGGAGAGTCGTCACACCAGGGATGGGTGTCAACAGAATGATGCTGAATTGCCAGTTGGAGCAAATCAAATGTGTCAAGAAGACACATTGGTGAAGTGGAGAGCTATATATGGGATATATATAGGTAGGGATGGTAAGTTATGTTGGAAGTGCAGACATACAGGACATACAAGATAGACAGGGATGGTGATGCAAAAAAAAAGGTCAGGGGACACCATGGCTGAAAATAGGTTGGGGACCTCGGTGGTGCATTCATGTTCAGCTTAAGAACAGTGAGAATCTAATCCTCCCTTTCAAGACTGTCATCACTGTTTCCTATGTCAGTTGCCTGAGTCAGCGCCAGATGTGGCATCATTTTGGCAATATGACACAGGAACTTTTAATCCTGTCAATTCAGACACTGCTGTCCCTCTCTATAACACCCTCCACTAGCCCTGTCATCTCTTGATGGGTGACAAAATTATTACCTCCACTGGAGGGTACCACTGCACCAGCCGCTGAGTCAGAACTGCCTGACACAGGTGGAGCAGGTAGGGCAAGAGTTAGGGAGGCAATGATGAGAGGTTGTAATCCAGATGTACTTTGTGCCACTGTAAACAGCCACACAAACCAATGTTGTCTGTCTTCTTCCCTGTACTAATGATCATTTTATTTTCAGCAGCAATGTGTTAAAATATACTTGAAAAAAGTGATAGGATGGGGAAGCCAAAACAGAGAGAATTACATCAATGGCATGTCATATTACTTATTTTTTTTCAATAAATAGAACAATGTGAAAATATATCAGTACACTTTGGCCATATTCAGATATAGTAGGAAGGCATTAATGTGTCATAAAAATCAATCACAGTGGTATAATGTGACTAATGGAATCATGTATTTTACTGCACAATATCAGGTATCTGCTGTTTAAGTTAAAATAACTGCATTTGCAAATATTGAATTGTTAATGTTATGCAACCTTGGAGTTAAAATATCTAATACTCAGGTCTGTATAATTTTCTATGAAATAATCTAATATATGTGTCTGGACACTGAACCGACACACAATTAATCTTATATGCTCATTACTTAATGCAATAACCAAGACCTTTGTATTTGGGCTTGAAGACTTGATATTAAAGTTAAGGTATATCTGCTCAAGATGATATACAGTGCTGGACTGATAATACTTCTGTTCATTGCATTCACACTTGATGCATACTTAGCCTGTGCCTCTCTGAGATAAATTAGTCTCTCCTGATATACCACATGGTTTTCTGCTATCTCTGCTGCAACTGTATAGTACAGAAAATAAAAAAGAGAGGTATTTGTCAGCATGAGGAATAACTGAGTTGGTTGGCTAATTAATGCCATATTATAGACAGGTGAAGGTTCGGTATACTTACATAACTGAGTTTGCTGGTCTTAAATAAACAGCTAAGGATATCCCTCTTGTGCCTCTTCATGTAGGTGTGACAACACTGTTTCCCATTACGTGGGGTGCCAGTTGCATTGGAGACACCTTGGCCAAGCTATTCCAAACCTCAGCCTTATACTCTTTCCTGTCATTATCCCCTGCAGTAGTCTTTGGTTGTAGTGCTTCAATGGGAGTGCTACAAAAATGCTTAACTCCGCAACACTCCTCTATAAATAGAACACCATCTCTACCATTGCCAGTCATGGCTGCAGCAGACAAACTAGAAATATGTGTCTGAAATGGTGATTAATTCAGATTTTGTGTGCAACAACTTGTATGCAAAGATACACAGCCTTGTCAAATGTGTTTACTTAATTGAAAGCACAGCAATGACTTGCCAGATACATTGGGACTGAGTAAATCAATAAGCACAGGTGACTGTCTGTGATAATAAAACAATTGAGACATGTTCAAATGTTAAACCCTGATATGATTCAGGTTGCTGGTTCTAATCGTGGTTGCTTGGAAGAAAAATGGTATGGCCAGTGACATGTTGGACTGTTGAGACACTACTATGATTGAGTAGTACACCTGGGAATCAAACTCATGAAACAAAAAGGATAAAATGTTAAACTTTGCTTATTAGTCATTAGTGTCACAGAATAACTTACTTTATAAGATGGTAATTAGAGATATACAAATTGAAGTATGAATGTAGATATACTTTACATATGCCTGTATGTCTATGACTTTACTTAGTCACTGGACTGCATTTATAAATAAAAGACAGTATTTTTGTTTGTAATTACATTACTGATGCATGCAGTTCCATGACCTCAATAATAAATGGTGGGTTAAGTTAGATGCATATTTCACAAGACATACTGCCATAAACACATACTTACGATATGTGATAACCCATTAGAATTATAAAAAAGATACTGTGC
The DNA here is from genome assembly GCF_019279795.1 of Protopterus annectens. Classification (NCBI taxonomy): domain Eukaryota; kingdom Metazoa; phylum Chordata; order Ceratodontiformes; family Protopteridae; genus Protopterus; species Protopterus annectens. The sequence goes on along the minus strand of NC_056731.1, from coordinate 1,052,609,056 downwards.
ACACCATACTTATGCCTGAGCATTTTATATTAAATATCATCATTGTCATGCTTAACATAATTCGCACACATTATATTGGGCTTCTATAGTAAGGAAGTAAGGAAACATTTATTGCAACAAACATCGTCATGATAATGATGTGCATTTACTGTGACATTGTTAATCAAAATATTGCAACAAATAACATTCTGATCCCTTTGTGAAAATATCTGTTAACTAGATTTCATCCCTGTATTATTTATTTTAGCTTCTGTGACATCACTGCACTTACATTTTGTGTCACAGGGAAAATTACATGAGAGATGAAATTTATTCACTTAGTACTATCCAGGTTGATGATTGACGAGCATTAGTGCCAGGCTTCTTTGCACTGCAGAAGGCAGCTGAAATTACATTTTTTCACTTTTTTCCTTAGGAAGTGAACTGTAGTTCAATGTTTGTGAATGCTGCCAGCCCAGAGTGTGTAATGCCAAATGGCATACGAACCATAAGGAACATTATTTATTGAAATAGTGAAAATGTTATGAAACAGGTAGTAGATATTTCAAACCTGCTGTGTTGCAACATAAACATATCCTTCTTGAACATCATTATATAAACAGAACCCAGACACCTCTGGATTAGAAACCCAGGACACAGGGGCATTCACAAGACATACTTGAAATTCTTATCAGTATGTGCCACACATAAACAGTTATACTATGAAGATAAAAAAGAGGTTACTTATTCTCAAAATGTGACATAGGTTCACAGGCTTATACTATGCTAATGACCACTAGGACCTATTTAATGCTAGCTGTGCAACCCCAATGTGAGTCACAAATTTGATTTATATGTTAGATGGTTTACTTACTGCCTCTGTCCATTAGAGACATATGTACCAAATCAGGGGTGAATTTCCAATTACCCATACATTGGTCCAAGCTGCAGTTAAATGTAGATGGAAGGAACTCTGCTTCATATGGATGGGGAGAATGTTACTGAGAATATGAATTCTCTAAGAAACATATCTGTCTCCTCAACATGCCCTATTTATGTCACAAGCAAAATTTCGGCCTTTTAATCTAGTAGTTCCAATGCTGTTTGTTTTGCAGCTGTAGAAAAGGTTCATCAAAACAGGGTACTTTAATAAAGTATGTATAGTGAACAAAGGTCGAGCCACATAAAGAAGAAACAATTAAAAAATAATGAATGACAACCACCAAGGCTAAAAACAAACCTTCTTCTCTTTATTATATATTAAAATGGTAAATGCCTTCATGTTACATGCACTTCTTCAGACCATACAATATCATAAGAACAACTTCTTTTATAGTTAAACAGTTCATCACTCAACTAAGTCAACTAAGTAATCAAATACCCTGACTACCACTAATAATAATAATTAATGACAGAATGTATGCAATTTCATTGCAGTGGAACACTATCATTACAGCTATAGCCTTTATCTGCCTGTAATGTAATAATCCATTTCAATTCATCCATTTCTGTCCCATCAATCACCCACTCTGACATTTTTGTTAGTCATTTGCAACATCATGAATTCAAAAGCATGGTCCTAATAAGTTTTAATATGCTTTTTTAATGTATTCATATTTACATCCCTTCTTATGTCACATAAGTATTCAAGAATTCTTTCATTTAGGCTCTGATTGGTTTTTCAAATGTAATAGCAGGGTCATTTGTTGCAAATCGCTATATATACAAGGTCCCTGTTCTTGCAATCTGCATAACATTTACTATCATATCTTATTCCAGTAGTTTGCATGGTCTGAAAAACTGCATGTATCATGAAAGAGCTTACAATTTTACTATATAATAAAGAGAAAAGGTTTGTTTTTACCCTTGGTGGTCATCATTGATTATTTTTAATCATCAAACTAGGGTACAGGGATGCCTTGAATGCCAACCGAAGATCACCTCTCAGAAGTCTGTATGATACTAAGTAAAGAGACAAGGCTTTTTGGCAATCAATATATGACATTGTGTTTGCTCCATGTTTGTGAATGCTCCTGGTGCTGCATGTGTCTGGCCAGGTACATACTGAAGGGGACATTGTACTCTATTATGAGTCTGATGAGGGCCAAGTACATTGGCATGATGACTTCTCTGGACCTTGATCCCATGTCTTTGCTTATAAGTTGAGCAATACAGAAGGATTTTTTGTACTGCCTTGGACACATGTTGGTCAAAGATTAGATTACTATCTACATGAGTTCCCAGATCCCTGACTAATTATTCAGCTTTTTGGGTTGCATTATTGACAAAGTACTTACCCACGGTCACCAGCTTCCAAAATGGAACAATAATGCATTTATTGGTATTGCATTTCAAGCTGCGTTTGTCTGTGTTAGACCTTCCTGAATGGTGTTGTTATCTTAGGGGATTCAATGACTGAGTTTGCAATCATCTGTGAGCTTGGTTAGCCAAAGGCATTTGATATGGGCTTTGACATCCAAGAAGAGATGCCAAAATGGGTCTATATTAGAATGACAAAACCTCACTTACGTGAATCCCGAAAGGCCAACACATAAACAGCAAACCACATGACCACCGAACATCCTTAAGCACGAAATTCAAAATACCAAATTGCAATAGTTGTCCACACCATGTTTAGTGAGGTAAAACATCAGCAGGAGAGTCTCTTATCCGGTATAGCTCCCTAACGTAAATGTGCAATAGTTAATGACCTTAGGGTTAGGGTGTGGGTTAAGGTAAGCACATATATAGTAATACATTCATATTTATTTTGTTTTGGTAGGCAGTCCATAGTGGGCGGTGGAGTTGGTCAACTATGGCAATTCGATATTTTGAATTTCATGCTTAAGGACCTTCGGTGTTCTTGCAATTCTCTATGTATGTTTCAGCCTTTCAGGATTCACGTGAGGTTTCGCCATTCTAATATAGTCCCCCCAAAAATGACTGGAGCTAGCACAGAGCCGTGGATCTTTCTACCGATGCCTGGACTCTTTGTGGAGGTGTCCTCACCAATTCTAACCTCCTGAGTCTGATCAGTGAGCTAGCAAGCTATCCAGCATGTTATAAAGGAGTTTATACCTAGTTCCATAAGTTTGTTGACAATGACTGAGCGGGGTATTGTATCAAATGCTTTAGCCAGATCTGACATTACAAGTGTAGTAGAAATATGTTCTGACCTTATTGTCCTCAGCAGTTTGCAGTTAGATGTGTGTATGCTTGTGATATTAGCAATGGGGAAGAGAATCTTTCTTCATTCAATATAAAATAAAAAAAAAAAAAAAATTAAGCACTGCACTTATTTTCTTCTCTTTATTTTGTGAACATCATTTCCATATCCTTTCTTCTCTAACAAAACTGCTATGTGTTTTGCCGTGCAGTTTACATATGTTTCAGTAAGTATTTTACTCCCTTAATATTGTAGACACAATTGTACTCAGTGACAGAAACTGTTGTCATAAACAATTCATGTAAATGTTAGGAATGCTGCTCTCCCACGTCATTTAATGGTAGTTAAAACATTTTTTAAGTCCCTTTTCGCTGACACACCCTTGGTAAGTGGACATCATGGAGGACTGACTGTGAAAAACTGAATGGTACCACCGTCAAATGAA
>NC_056731.1:1052487966-1052600466 GCF_019279795.1 Protopterus annectens | reverse complement strand
TAAAAGATCACTTGTGGCCTCTGGGAAGCATCTGTATCTAGTATATGTAATGCTACACATACTTTTGTTTCCTCTGGGTGGGGTTCTCCATAATTTCCATGTGGCCTCAGGTGAGAGGAGCAGAGGCTGTTTATTTCTTCTAATGTTTCCTTGTCCACACTGTATCACTCTACAATTTCTGTGTCATGAATTTTATGATAAGTCAAACATGGTCTAAACAAGCTTCTTCTTCTTGACATCATCTGACAAAAACAGCAGCAGCACTTTGAATTAAAACCTAGTGCATATGCAGATTTATAATGGCAGCAGCAACTGCTGATGTTTTTTGTTTTTTCCTAAGTGTGATAGTGGCTGTAATCCAAAGAGATTTGGATTTCAGGGCAAATGGCCTCACTTAGTGAACACAAGTGTTTTATAGTTCACTGTATAGCTCCACAATGCTGGATTGGTTAATGAGCATGTAATTCAGCTAACCAAGCTTTCATTAGCATATTTTGCCATTTACCTTTGTTTTGTAGCACTACACTAACTGTAAAGCCATTTAATGAATTCAAAGTAGTACTCTATCATGTGCATGTCATGTACGTGATTGCAGCACTTATTGTAGCCATTCATGAATATTGCCCTTTGTATTTTATAACAGAAACATTACACTTTTCTATGAAATACTTTATTTGATACTTAGAAGTTTATGTTTATTGGGCTGACACATTATTTTTCAGTCAGATAGAAGTCTGTGGTTGTATTTTTTTACATTACTGTAAAAGCTGTTAAAAGTGTAGTTTAACATTTTTTGTATGGTAAAAACTTTTACTAAATTGTGTTTAGGGGCTGTGTTAAATGTATGTTATGCTTTTCATTGCATTTTATGAGGAAAACACTACTTTTTTATACTTATTGCTTTTACAGACTTTTGCTGGCAGTGATACCCGCAGACTTCTAGCTTCATTTTCAGCTTTACCATGAAATATCTAACCAGTTCCTCAGTTCTTCCTCCCTCCAGCAACAAAAAGAAGAAAAAAAAGAACATTTACAGACAACATTTGCCACTTTAGCTGGCTACAAATTTGACGCAGCCACAGATAGGTGACAATGCTGTGGCAATTTCTGTTTCCTCAGAAAACTCATCTTTTTCCTTTACTTCCTTTGTTTCCTCTGTTACATTCAGCCATATTGGACTAGGGGTTAAGCAAATCCTCTGTGATGGGCTAAATGTCTTTAGTGTGCATGGGTGAACCACTATGGTCAGTCTCGAAGCAGGGAATACCTCTCTGCCTAGCTCTACTGAGATGCCTGTTTATGAGCCTTACAGAAGTTTATCTGCTTCTGTGAAAATTCCTGTTAAAAATAAGCAGAAAATTAAACATTTATCTTCCCCTGTCTCAGTTAAATTAGGCAGGAATGCTTTACTGGGCTTAGCTCAGTGCTTAATTCAGTCTTTTGATCCACTCTCATTTTGGTTTTGCTCATAAAAAGAAAAAGGATTTTTCATTTTCTGAAGCTTTTCATTATAATGAGCAGGGGACTGTTCTTGAGAGAGCAGCTTCTGTTTTTTTTTTCCTTCTTGGGTGACTAATTCTGATTTTATATGGTCACATTGAAGAAATTTCTTTTTATGAAACCATACTTAGGCTGAACCAGCTGTTTCACTTGGAACATAATTACATTCCAATGTATTTAAAAAAATGTTACGATTTATTATGACTGGAATTTCCTCAATTCACTACTGTTTCTCCCATTCTTCCAGCTTTGGTGGGTATTTTTATTACAACCTATAACATGCCAGTCAGTTAGCCTGCAGCCCTTAAGAAGGCAGGTAGATTACATAAAGTTCCTCACTCTTATGGATTTTTATTTTCTTATCCAGCATGTGACCCTTCTGTGTTTTTTTTTTAAATAAATAATGCTGCAGCTAAATATTTGGTAAATGCTAATCTCTGCCCATTTGATGAGGACGGGGAAGACTTTGATGGATCTGGAGGCAGAGTATAGACATCTGCCACACTTGCTTTTAGAATTCTTAATTGTCAAGCTGATAACTTAAGTTTTTTTTGCATGCAATGTTTGAGAAGATGACGATTATAGCCTCTTTTCTTTCTCTGAATGCACATATTGCTTCTTTCTCAAGTGACCAGCATGCTTTGAAGGGTGCTTATGATTCATCTGGTGCATCTTCAAGGTCACTTGCTACTGGCACTGTAACGAGAGGATTATATTTCTATGGTTATGCTCTCAAAAGTATCTTCTGATGTTAAAACTGAATTTTTGAATTCAGATTCTCCTTTTTATACCTGGGTTGCTTTTGACCATCTGCTGCTTAAATCCTGAAAATGTGTGTTGCGAGAGAGAAACAGATTCAAGGGGGGGGGGGGGATCATATATTCAACTTACCTTTTTCAAGTTTGTTAAAGGTTTCACTCATAAATAAGCACATTTAAAAAAAGGCAAAATAAGCAGACACAGAAACTTCTATTAAGTAGATGTTCAAAAAAACAATGGCAAGAAGAATCCAAAAAGAAGGGGGACCCTCCCAGAAATCAGGACAGTCAAACAAGTCTGCAAATCTCCTCCCAAAATCTAGTGCTCTGTTTCTCTTTTTGGAAACAGATAACATCACACAAATGGTTTCTGAGAGTGAAACATCAAGGGGTGCAGTTGACAATGGGAGCCACTTCCTCCTTATCATGGGATTCCTCCTAATCCACCAGATCATACTTTTTTCTTCTGTTATTTAGCTTCTGCTGGACTGTGGTAATACAACTTGTACTACATTCTCTGGCAGGGAAAGATTTTTTGCTTACATTTTTGCATCAATCTATTTAGCAAATTCATATTTACAAATAATGGATGATGCAGTATAAAGGAATTCCATAGAATTGAAAAATTGTACAGTACAATACAGATCTATTAGCTTAAGATTTGATGACAGACCTACAGTTATTATACAAAAAAAACATTTGTCTCATAGTCGTATTTAATATAACCACTAGTTCAGGTTGATTTAGTGAGAGGTTATAATTAAACTCTATCTGTAAACCATTAATAGGAACCCAGTAGAGGTAAAAAGTAATTTTTTTGGACTAAAAGGCAAATACGAAGAAAAACAGCTATATACATGTGAGGCTGAGAAACAACTATCATTACTAATTGGGACAGTGAATATAATAGGACAAAGATATATGCGGAGATTACAAATGGCAAAGCACAATATTCATCTAATCACTAAACTTGTTACCGTTATCTCAAAAATACTAAGGCACTTTATCTATAAAATTGCAAAATGCTTAATTATGACATGCTCTGTTTTGGTTGTGGAGCTAAACATAAAACATGGGGTAGGGTATGGTTTTAATTCAAGAATGTTACTGATACTAAAGAAAGAAGCCTCATGGAGACCAGCCCTAGATCTTCCATTCCTCAATCTGTTTCTCAGAGTCCCAAAGTTCAGAATGCCATTCCTGCCCAACGTGTTACCTCTGATTTCCCATTTCCGTTTTTGGAAACTCTAAATTTAAAGTATACTTATGATCATATTCCTATAGCCTTAGACTTCAAACATTTTTTAAGGTTTTCTTTATCTATATTCCACTTTCTTTTGCATTACTACTACTCAAAGGATGTTCAGCAAGTGTCTAACTTAAGTGATAGACTATTGCAGACTAAAAAGTATTTATATTTTTCCTTATTTAGATGACTTGCTTATCTCTGCTGAGTCAGGAATGTCTCATTCATGAAAGAGATCTCATTCACAGAGTGTGTTTTCAGGACATCTGAAAGTGTAGCTTGATTCCTTCTCAGAGGATTGTTTTGCTATGGTGTCTCCAAGATATCTTAGTTCAAAGAGCTTATCTTCCACAGGAAAAAGTAGACCTGTGTTTAAATCTGTTCCTGAATTTTTCCACACAGACCAGGACTTCAGCAAGGGAATTTCTCAAGCTACAAGTTAGACCAGTTGGCATAATGGGTAGCGTCTTCATCTCACATGCACAATGACGGTTTGATGCTTGCATGTTCTTTTTGTGTTACTATGGAGTTCCTCCCGCCTCAGAAAACATGCTGCGTGTTTCCTTCTTAACCTCATCAATGAATTCAGCTGTGGGCAATAGCACATACTCTACATGATCTCTTATAAAGGGAAGAGTTGTATAAACCAACCACTTTGGTCATCTACTGTGATGTGCAGATTGTCATGGTAGGAGTACATGGATCACAGACTGTGCACTGTGGCAGGGCTGACCACTCAACAGTAAAATATGGCTGTATGTCATTTGGTCATGTTGCATGGGTATTTGCTGTGCAAAGTGGGTCAAGGACCCAGTCTACTATGACCTCTACCAAGAAATTGTCATAAAGCCCAGCAGCCCTGGGTCAGTAAGCTAGCTACTGGCTGGCCAGTTTATAGATGTCAAAGTTTCCTGGGATAGCCCTGTTGAGTGAAACATAAAACCTACTAAACATGAACTAATAATTGTTACACCCTGTGTAGGTTGACTGACAAGATGCATTTTTGAAGTGGATGACATGATTGTAAGGAAGCCACTTGGCTTGGGATCCACCAGACTCTACTACTCAGGAGAAGGGGGAGTTAGAAATGGTGTGGGAATTCTGGTAAGGGAGAAGACAGTGGGGGATGTCATCAGAATTAGTGACAGACTCATGGGAATCAGAATCCAGCCTAATGGCAGGGCACTATTCATAATCTCAGGCTATGCCCCACAGTAGGGGATAGGGAGAAAAAGAGTGCATTAAGAGAGGACCTATTAGATAAAGCAGGCCAGTGTAAATTGGTGTTAATAGTGGGTGACTTCAATGCACAAATTGGGACAGACAGACCAGGATATGAGGTGGGGCAACAAAAAGGCCATTCTAGACTTGTGCCTGGCAAATGGCTTGATAGTAGCCAGCATATGGTTCAGAAGGAGACACTTACAAGATCTCATACACAAGTGGCCAACATGCAGTATACTTCCCAGTAAGGAAAAGGAACAGGAGTAAAATCAGCTATTGCAAAATTATCCCCAGCAAAATAGCTAGTCCACAGCATAAACCACTGGCTGCTATAATCAGCTGCAAGCAGTGGTCTGAGAAGGCTCAAAGGCCAGACACACTTTTTAAGGATGTCAACAACAACCTGCTCACAAAGACAACTACTTCCAGCAGCTTCTGAATGAAGAAAACCCACAGAAGCTGTACTACAGCCTACAATAAGAGAAGAACAGGTGCCAGTCCAACAGCTCTAAGGAAAACGAAGACAGGGAAAACAGTAGACTGATATGCGATCACAGCAGATATGATAAAGGTGAAATAGGGGGTAAAAGGCTCCTGATAGTACTCATAACAGTGTGGAGAGACAGGCATACCCCAGATGACTGGAGAATAAGCATACTGATGCCAGTGCTCAGGATCAAAGGGGACATTCACAACTGTAGGCAGTACCGACACTCCTGTCACAGTGCATGAAAGGTCTGTAGAGGCTGATTGATAAATGAATACACAGAATAGTAGACAGTAAAATTTGAGATAAGCAGTTCAGATTAATATCAGGATGCAATATTTATAGTGAGACAGATAGTTGAGAAGAAGCTAGAAAGGAGGAAATAGTTTAATTATCCCTAGACTTAAATAAAGCATATGACAAAGTTCTAAGAAAGCTGATTTGGGCAGTTGTGCAGTTATTCAAAGTCCTAGAAAGATGGGTAGACTTAGTACAAGCTATGTACAAGGACCAATGACTCAAGTAGAAACAGTGTTAGGTCTTGCAGAATGGGTTCCCAGTCAGAGTGGATGTCCAACAGGGTTCAGCTCTGAGTCTACTGCTGTTCATACTGGTGATGGACTGTATTAGCAAACAGGTAGGAGGGGAAAGATTAACAAATTTGTTGTATGCAGATAATGTGACATTACAGGCAAACTCTGAGCAAAAACTTCAGCAAAGGATTAGGGAATGGACTACAAAACTAAAGGCATCCGGGATGAAACAGTACATACAAGACAGTTGAAATAGCAGCAAATGGCAGAGTTCAAAAGAAGCTGAGAAGTGAGATAGAAGGTGAAATAGAGGAAAAGGTTAACAGTTCCATGTATCTGGGAAAGGTGATTGAGGAGAAGGGAAATCTGAATGAAGAGGTCAAAGCTGAAATCACAGGGGCTGTAGCCCACTGGCCACAGAGTGCCAGGTGTAGTATATGACAAAAGAATGCCAAAGAAGCTGAAAAGTAAGGTGTACAAACAATGTTGTGACATGAACTACTGTATGGCATGGAAACCTGGGCAGTAAAGGTAGAGCAGTTGAGGAGGTATGGAGAGAAGTGCCTTTTATAGTTGGTAAGATGCATATTGTGGCACAGATGAAGAAATGAAGAAATAATAGCCAAAGCCAATGTAACTCCAGTTGCAGAAAAGGTCAAAGAGAACAGATTTGTGTGGTTTGGGCACATGTACAAAAAGTAGAAGACAATCTAGTGGAGAGGATTTTGGGACAGACAGAAAAAAGCAAGAGAAAACAAAGGCATCCAGCAAAGAGGTGGATGGATTGTGTGAGAGAAGACCTGAAACAGTCAGGCATGAGTTTCGAGGAATGCATGAAAGTGGTATTGAACAGAGAAAGATGGCAACAGTTGACACCACACCTTGACCCCATATAGGAAATGGGAAAAGGGGGGATGATGATGTTAATGATGATGAAAAAGATTTATAAAATCCATGATTGATTCTCATGCATTCTTTAGCCAAACTCTTCATGAGAAAAATTCTGTGGTCCCTAAAATCTGTAAGATGCCAACATTAACATCCTCTGACATTCCCTCCAATTTTGGAATTTGTAAAAATTTGGAGATACCAGTTTTATTTGAATCTAGATCTTCAGTTTTCCCTTCCAACTCCAGCACAGTATCACAGTGAGTAGGGATGGATGCCTCAGACTTTGCTTTGGAAGGGGTGTTTCTAGGAGTAAAATTGTAGGGGAATTCTAACTAAAAAGATAGATCAAAACATATAATTATCATTAAAAGATGCTGGCAGTCATAAATTCTGTCAATTCTCCAAATCATCCATGGTCTCCAGGGTCATTACCAGTGAATAAATCAATACCATAGTGATGCGGTACATAAATAAGCAAATGTCCAAGTCTTCATATCTTACCTTTTGTGCAGATTAGACAAGGTAGCCTGGGATATAGCAATTCCAAGCAATCTCACTCTACAGACATACTACATTTTGTCAGAGCAAAACACTGTGGCAGACAAGTTGACCACGACTAGTACAGACCCTCACAAATGGAAACTGAATCAGGGGATTTGATTGAACTGTGACCTTTTTATCTCCATTCTTAAAAAAAAAAAAAAAAAAAAAAAACTGACAAATTCTGTTCCAGAATTCATTGCAAGTAGGCCTGGAAAACAGATGTATTTTAATTTCTTGTATAAGAATGTTCCTGCATGCTTTTCTATCCTTTCTATTGATATCTAGGTCCATTATAAAGATTCACAAGGACTCTGCAAAGATCAGTGTGGTGACACCCTTTGGGGCTATGCAACTGCAGTTCTCCCTTTGTTTGTAAAAGAGCTATTTAAGAACATGTTTGCAGGGTGTATTACTACTGTCTGCCTTCACTTTGAAAGGCTGATTGTACCCAGTATGAGATAAAGATGCAGAAAAATTGATTTCACCATACCCGTTATGCTATATCTAGGTTTGCCTAGAAATTTGGCAGTAGATTACATATTTGAGTTTTATGTGCAACATGCTAAGTAGTTTAGAGAAGCATATTTTCTAGGATGGAAAATGCTGAGCCAGATTCAGTAACAGCTGTACAGTAGCTTGCTATCTGTTATTTGTTAAATGGCTCCTCATGATGTGTAAAGCCACCAAACAAAGAAAGATAGCAGAATATGCTAATGAAAGCATAGAAAGGCAAAGTACATGTTAATTAACAAATCTAACTTGGTGAAGCAATTCAGGAAGCTATAAAATAACAGCGCATGCTCAATGTAGGCTTTTGCCCTGTACACCAAAACTCTTTGGAATACAGCACAAATACACCTAGCAAATAAAAACTCAATAGGGGTGGCTGCTGCTGCTATTATGCTGTATCTGCAGCTGGCTTTAAATGTGGGTGCTGCTGTTGTCCGACCTCAGGCAAGAAGAAAGGTGTCCTATCATGAAATGCATAAAATTGAAATTACTGAGAGATGCAGGGTGGACAGGCAAACACTTGAGGAAATATGTTAAGTTCTGCTGTCCCCACTTCAGGCCTCTGGGAAATAATTGAGAACACATCCCATTGGAAACAAATGTATGTGTAGTGTTATGCATGTTAGATACTGGTAATATCCAGAGACTCACAGGTGAAATATTAGGGGTGTGACACGTTATTGGGCTCTAGAATATTATGCAATGTTACTACATGTGAGGGATCGTATCTGTTTCCCATGCACCCCACAGAAGACAGCAAGAAACATGTAGCAATGCTATGCAGCAGTACATTTCCCTAGATGCTGGGGGGCTTTAGATTGCACACACATAGAAATAAAAGCACCACCAAACTTCAGCAAAGGAGGTACATAGAAAAAAAAGATTTCCACTCTATAAGCTGTCAGGTTATTTGTAATACTCAAAAGATCATCTTTATTGCCTGTTCAAGGGAGTTCAGGCAGTTTCCATGATGCACACATACTGTATGGAACACTGGTGAGCTATATACCTAGGTCTGTTAGGGGTGATATTTCTCAGGGACATTTTGTGGGGGATTCAGGTTAAGCACAGGAGCCCTGGCTCAAGACACCCATGAGAAACCCACACAATCCTACTGAACAAGGATACAATGAGGCCCACACTCAAACTAGGAATATCACAGAATGTGCATTTAGTTTTCTTTAATCAAGGTTCTAGTGTCTGCACACATCAAGAGGTGCACTGAAGTATGACCCAGGTATGTCTACCAAAATACTTACAGTCTGTGCCATGTTGCACAATATAATTCTCAGGAAACAGCATCAACAAGATCAGCAGGCAGCCAGATGACAGTTTCAAGGACCACAGGCATGGCCAGAACCAGCAGGCACAGTTCAGAAGTCTGAAAGGGAACCACCAGCTACAGATGGTGCTGGCAGAAAAAAGCATACACAGTATGCCCGGGATCTGAGTAAGAGGCAAAGGATAGCATATACATTCACTACCTAGATAAAAACCTAATATCCCACACACACACAAATAGGAAAGCTGATTCTTGTCAGACCCCACAACCTTTAACAATAAGTATCCTGTTTTTTTTTTTTTTTTTTTTTTTTGCTTATTTTTACTAGTTATGGCTTCTAGTAATTCATATATAGCATTTTTATTGCCTGCTGCATACCTTTTACTGTATTTTATTGCTATTAACTAATCTGCATGGTTAAACTAAAATTGTCTGCCTTACAGGGCCTGATAAATAAGGTTTTTATTGTCACACTGTTTGTAAAGCTTTTTAGCTAGTTTCACTGTGTGAAAGGTATTAACGTGAAATTTTCTCTACTTGTTAAGCACCTATTTGTTTGTTCTGATTTCCTGCCAAGGAGTCTTTCATATAACTGATTTGTTGGCAGTTAAAAGCATTCCGTAAAGTCTCATTGCTCCTTTATCTGTTTAAAACTTTAATTTTGTGACTCACTGCTGTTCTTCTGCTGTGATAAACATTTCTGTAGTGTTTATTGTCTAAAAGATTGTACACTAGTAGCTTTAGTAATGCTATCTATGGGCTTGTTTGTTTTTGAAGTGGTTGCTCTGAGCACATGACCAGGCCATCTTGAATTAGCAGAAGCCTTTCTTTACCTTTGTGGCATGATTGTGTTGATTGGCTGCTGGCTGGTGGTGGTTGGATGGTCTAGGGCTTGGAGTAAGCACTCATTGGTTCTTTTGAGCTTTTTTTTTTAAAGATTGCTTTAGGTTGTATCTTCTGGTATTTAACCCCTAACTTTGCGAAGATTTCTGTTTATACACACTGAGATGAGTGGAGGAGAAGCATTGACTACAACTCTGATCTGATCTATATAGCAATAAGTATCCTGTTTTTTTTTTTTTGCTTATTTTTACTAGTTATTGCTTCTAGCAATTTATATATTGCACTTTTTATTGCCTGCTGCATACATTTTACTGTATGTTATTGCTATTAACTAATCTACATGATTAAACTAAAATTGCCTGTACTATCACACTGTTTGTAAAGCTTTTTAGCTAGTTTCACTGTGTGAAAGGTATTAATGTGAAATTTTCTCTGCTTGTTAAGCATCTATTTGTTTGATCTGATTTTCTGCAAAACAGTGTATCCTATAACTGATTTGTTTGCAGTTAAAAGCATTGTGTAGTCTCCTTGCTCCTTTATCTGTTTAAAACTTTAATTTTGTGACTCACTGCAGTTCTTCTGCTGTGATAAACATTTCTGTAAGGTTTACTGTCTAAAAGAGGGAAGGCTATTAGCTTTAGTATTGTTCCTCACCCTCTCTCCCTGTTGGTGTCTTGCTGTTATACTTGGTGGCTTTGCAGCTGCCCACCCATACTGTAAATTTGATATGAGACACTCCTCCCAGTCTAGTGTCACTAGCTCATTCTACGTAATACAGAGAGAACATTTAAAAAAGCCAACACACTTAGTTTCCTAACCTTGAATTATCTTCTGCTTCTACTCTCTCCCTTTCCTTTACAAAATAAATAAATAAATAAATATAACTTTCCTAGAATCTCCCTGTGTTCTGCGTAACTCTAACAAAAATTTACACTTGTTTCCTGCCTTTCCTGTAACTAGTCTAGTCCAGATACAGATTTGCTGTATCCAGGACTGTTTGTAAGCTCCTGAGGCCCCCAAGCCTTTCTGTGTTGGAGGGAATCCTGCTAGCTTATCTGTGGGAGTGGTAAGCACTAGGCAACCTATCTACCGCATAAGGAGAGGTTTCTAGCCCAGAAATTGTAGTTATTAGCCATTTGGGCAATTTTTCAATCTCTTTCAACTTTCTGATTTAAAATCCCACATTTGTACTTGCTTCTTTTCTGTAACTAGTCTAGTTCAGATACAGATTTTTAGTTTGAGCACTTGAATTTGCTTATTCATGTCAGCACTTGTTCAGAACTTGTTGTAAGCATTAAATAAGCTACACATTACTAATGCACTCAACCTTCCTCATTACCTAGAGGAAAACAGTTTTTGTACTTACTTTACTCACTTGCTTGAAGAAAAACAGCTCTTGTACTCACTTTCCTCAATTGTCTAGAGGAAAATAGTTTTTTATTCAAGCATGTCTAAGAGTCAGCTCCCAGTGTTATCTCCCGTCTATCTGATAAATCTGGACATCTTGGGGCAATGTAGCAATTGCCTCATGTACACAGACAATCCTGTCCTCCTACCACCCAACATTACAACCTGTCAGAGATGCACTTATCTAGTCAAACTGGAGGTAAATCTCTCTCCAACCAAGACTGAATGTGACAGTCAAGAGGAGAAAGTAAACACTTGTACCACACCATACTCATCACATAGTCCTACTAAACCTACACCACCAAAATCCACACATAGAAACACAAAAGCATTTGTGGAGGCTCTCTGTAATAATCTGCTCAAGCAACAGAGACATCCAAAGCAGAAATGCAAGCAACCTCCACCCCCCAATACAACCCAAATGACACATAGCCCACAGACTCAGTGTGTCACTCAACCACAGCCCATAAGGCAAAACAACATACCCAACACACACTAGTCATAGGTGACTCTATAGTCAGGCACACTATGCCCCACTCACCAGGCTAAACAAGGAGAAGGTTACTGTCAAGCTGCCTGTCAGATGCCAGGATCTGCTACATAAACCATGCACTCAGGTCACTCCACAACATGTACAAATATGACTCTGTCATTGTCCATGTTGGTGTGAATGACCTGATATGTACCTCCCTGGACTACATGAAAAGATACACGGAAGAGCTCTCCAATCTTGTAGCCCAGGCAGGTATGACCCTATCCCTGAGTATCATCCTACTATCATCCAGAATGATACCACAGTACAAGGACAAAATGATTGACTTCAACAATTGGCAAAGCTTCTGATGTCATTCTAAGGGGATCCAATATCTGTCTGCCTGGGACAACATGGTCGACAGACGATGATGCTTTGCCAGAGATAGCCTGCACTTGTCACCCCTGGGATTCCGGATACTGGCTAAGGCTCCTGTCACCCCTATAGTGCCTTTTTTAGGCAAGACTCAAATGACAAATTTACTACCATAACAGGAACAGGCAAGCAAAAAATGAAGGTAATGCTATTCAATGCTAAGTCTAAATCTCAAAATGTATTACCTTGAAGCACTCCTTAAAATGGAGAACATTGATATCTGTGCAGTGACTAAGACCTGGCTCAAGGCTCCAGAGAGCACTCCTGCATTACCAGTCTATAACTCATACCACACTTTTGGCCACCTAACCTGGACCTGAACACCAAGAGCAGAGGTGAATTCATATTCATTAAGGATATCCAAACCTCCAGGCTAGTTGCTCAGCATAATGCATCCGAGGTTATCCAAGTGCAACTAACTCTGGGCAAAACAGCAATCCAAACTGTAGCTTGCTACAGATCCCCCAGCATGCCCCAGGATTCTCACTCCTCTTTTCTTGATATACAGGAAAATATTAGGGTTCAACCAAACACCCTAATAATAGGTGATTTCAACTACCCCACCATTAACTGGGAAAACTACTCATGTACCAACCCCTTCACTCAATGGTTCCTGGAATTCATAAATTCCATTGACCTGGATCATAGCCACAACCCCACTATGGGCAACAATATTCTAGACCTAGTTATTACCAACATGAGTGACTGGTGTTCCACACCTGAAGTCAACTCCTCGTTAGTCAGATCCATCCATAAGCTAATCACCCAAGATGTCCACATCCCACCCCCATTATGGAAACCGCAATAAAAAATGTATCCAAAGCCAACTTCATGCTTCTTAAGACAGAAGTGGTGAACTTCATGACACCCATGCAGATGGACAATACAGTTACGACTGCTGAATCCTACACAAATGCACTCTATAAGCACTTACATGAGTGCATGGATTGTGCTATCCCAAACAGAACCAAGACGCTATCCTCCAAAAAAGGAAGCTAATCTGGTGGCCCTCTGCCATAAACAAATGCCACAATGGAAGGAAGAAACTGTTGCAAAAAAGAGTAAACTCCCATGAGTGGAGGAGCTCCCTGTCAGCTTCAGTAAGAAGCTTTGATCCCTTATAAGATCCTCCAAAGCTAGCTACAAAAACAAAATCACCACTGATTCTAGGGACAACCACAAATCATTCTATAGTTATGTCAAGAATCTCAATAGCAGCACCCAGATCTGCTCTGAGTTGCAGCACAACGGCACTAAAAAATGACAGAACCAGCTGATATTGCCAACATCCTGGCAGATAGGTTCAGTGCTAACTTTACCCCCCTCTCACCACATAAAGGGGCCATATCTATACAGGAAGAATGCAGAGTCACTGTAATCACAACTATGCAGGTAAAATCTGTGCTCTCTAAAGCCAAAAACACAGCACCCATGGGACCAGACAACATCCCAGGCTGCATTTTGTACGAACTTCAGAATGAACTGGCTCCCCACCTAAGCACCATGTTCAATCATAACCTCATGTCAGGCTTTGTGCCCACAGAATGGTGCACAGCAACAGTTAGCCCACTCCACAAAGGGGGAACCACCACTGATCCCAGGACCTATTGGCCTATTAGCCTGACGAGCCTGGACTGTAAAGCCATGGAACATATCATCATGGAACTCATAAACAAAGACATTGGTAATCTCCAAAGTATGGACCCCACCCAGTTTGGGTTTATGAAAGGCAGATCATGCCTCCTGAACCTGATTGACTTCTTTGAGGCAGTCACCAAAGCCATAGATGAGGGTAAGCTGGTTCACACAGCCTATGTTGACCTCAACAAGGCTTTCAACACCATCCCCAATTCTGGAATTATAGCTAAACTCACTAAACTAGGTATACATCCCTACATCACAAAATGGGTTGCCAACTGGATTATTGACAGAACCCACACTGTAAAAGTTTCAGACTCCAAATCTGACTTCAAACCAGTGACAAGTGGAGTACCACAGGGTTCAGTACTGGGACCTTTCCTGTTTCATATCTACGTCTCTGAAGTACAGGCTAACACATAAGACCTTTGGCTAATGACGTTTGCAGATGACTGCAAACTAAGAGCCATAGGCAAGTCCCCAAATGATGTGGACATCCTAGACAAGGGCCTCACTGAGATAGATGCCTGGTGTCAGAGCCATGGCCTCAAGCTCAATGCCAAAAGGTGCATCATCATCCCCTTTGGTAAAAACTCTGTACCCATGAACTACCACACAGGAGGCAGTCTACTTAATATTTAATGTGTGATTAGAGACCTTGGGACCCAGGTGGACAGTAGTCTCTCCTTTGATAATCACATCACCACAGTAGTCAGGAAATCCTTCTACATGGCACACCTCATCACAAAAGAGTTCTCATCCAGGAACAAAGAGGTCATTGTTCCCCTCTACTCAACACTCATTAGACCCATTATAGAGTACAACGCCCCTTTTGTAATGTACTTCACAAGACATCTGCAGCAGCTGGTAAGGCCACAGAAGTACCTCATAAAGATGATTACTTGCCTCAAACAGATGCCCTACACTGACCATCTCAAAAAACACCAGCTTTACTCTGTAGCATATCGCCTACTCTGAGGTGATCTCTGCATAACATATAAAGCTATGTCAAACCCAGAGCTGTTGAACATGCTACACCTAAAGAAATCCCAATCCCTCTAAGCTACATGCTCTAGGGACCTAAACCTTGTCACCATGATAAACAGGACATGCTGGAGGGATAGATTCCTGTCCCAGAGACTTCCCATACTCTGGAACAAGCTACCCATCTATGTCAAGCAAAGTTCCTCATTAGCAGTCTTCAAGAAAAATCTTGATGAGTGGATGAGAAATAGGAAATACACCCCGGGGAATCACTTCTGTGGCTCTGCTTGACAGGGGCACAGAAAAATATCTTTCTTGGGTGGCATAAGCCAGGGAACCTTGTTGGCTAGACTTACTTAGGCCCTTGGGCCAATAGCCTAGTATTTACCTATGAACCTATGAACCTATGTAATTGTTGTCATATGATTGCATCAGACTGGGATGACTCCCAAGGACACAAGTTTTACATGCTGTAATAACTAGATAAGTGTAGAACCTGTAAAGGGGAAAAAAGTTATATAAATGAATATATATATATATATATATATATATATATATATATATATATATATATATATATATATATGTATATATATATATCCCTAAGTAGAGCATTTGTCTGAGTTATAAAGCTGTGCCAGTAATAGCTCTTCTGTCAGATTTTTGAAATCTACAGTTACATATTAGAAACTATACTGTGCATAAAGCATTCTAACTGACCAACATCTATAAAACATGAAGCAGGTCAAGACACCCTCATTTACACAACTATACAAAGAAACAAGACTGAAGTACCTAATGCTACCAATGCTGTAATGACAATAGCAACTGAAATACAATGTTGTTCAACAACTGTAGAAGCAATCAACCACAAATTCATAGGAACAAGAAATCAACAACTGTTCTTCTACAAAACATAATGATAAGTGCAGGCATGTGAATAAGCAGGCATTAGCTATCCACTATGTGCATCAGTGCAACACTAAATCAAAAAGACATGTGCAAAGGGCAGGGTGCAGCCATCATTATTTGCACAGGGTGGGTGGGTTAGGAGGTGAAGGCTGACAGTAAAGAAGTGAGTGTGTGCATGTAGGAAACACATATTTATCAGGGTATACAGTAATCAGGCACAATAACAACAGATGTATAGCACTCAGCAGTGCTGTTTAGATAGTTTACATGTATGTGAGGTGATACAGGCAAGTGATTTTTTTTTTCAATGTGTATGTGTGTCTGCATGGAAACAGTCAAGCACTGTGCTAGTACTGCATCTTGGTATTTTGGACAAGGTGTGAGCCATGTGTAGTAGAGTAGTCAGTTCATCAATGTTCGCACCAACCATGAGAACCACCTCTGCCTGTAGTTACACTATTACTTCTATGGCCTTGGCGAGAAGTCAGGGTGCTAACAGAACATGATAGATGTCTGCTGGAAAGCTCTCCTCATGGCTACATCTGGGAACACAAACCCATGGCCTACCATGTCTGGGTGTGGACACTGCAATCATTGATAGAGCAATGTATGTAGTGTCACTATGGGAGTGAGATCTTGCACAGCTACAACTGCTTCTGAAACAGCTCTCCAGCTACATGAATTCCCACCCTCCCCAACAGGCTTTCCATCACAGACACTGCCTGATCCAGTATGTCTTTCATCCTGTTCAAGGAGTTACCCACATTTTTCAGGGAGTCACTTACATCAGAATGTACAATGTTTAATAGTTGCACTATATCTTACAAGGGTCTGATCAAAGTTGCCTGTACATCCACTATGGCCTTTCATACATTTTTCAGCAACTAATGACACAACAACATCAAGAGGAGGGTGGACAGCAGGCTTCGTCTGAGTACTCCTGCCAGTACCCCTGTGCTGCACCATTTACTCACAATGCCTATGGGGAAAAGCAACCAGCTCTGTAACTGGAGTAACCACACTTGTCTGATTAACAGTGTCACCCTCATCCTCTCCCATATCAGAGGTCTCCATGTCATGGGTCTGTAATAGGCATTCTGTCTGACTGTACACAAAATATGCCAGGGAATGTGAGAGCCACAATATCAGTATCAGTCTGGCCCTCTGCAATCACAGTTTGTGCCTCTTCAACACCATCATCATCATCATAAGAGGCTACAGATACTCTGACATCAGGAGATAGGAGTTCTACACTGCCACTCTCAGGATTACCTGTGATAACAAGTAAAAAACACAACAAACAGAAAAATAGAGACTCAAATGGTTCACTTATTTTCCTTACATGAAATGCATGTTAAACTCTAACAAATGCTAAAACAACACACATTTTAATCACATACAGACCTGACTCTACCTTATGTATACTAATACAAATAACCAAATGTGTGCTTACCATGTGCAGGTGAGATGGTAGCATGCAAGCTAGATGTCCCTGTATGTGAGGAAGGGTAAGGAAACAGGGCTGATAAGTATCAAAATGCAAATGAAAAAAGAAAAAGAAAACAAACCCCTTTCACAAATGCAGACTAAAAATGCTCTCATACATAAATGTAGTGAACAGTTGGATTGCCCACTACCAAACCTCACTACTCTATTTCTCCGTGACTGTATCATCTGACTCACAGCCATACCTTTCAACCTCTTACAGCAAGAAAGCAAGAAATCTAGACAAACCCATAAATAATGGGGGGGGGGGGGCAAAAGCCCTAAAATAGGGACAATTTTTAAATATTGCTCTTACAAACTTAGAAAGTAAATATAATAACAGGTATTTTTGTGAAGGGCATGAAGTCTGAAACTCAAATGTTTGTCATTATTTTCTGACTTAATCTTCAATGATTTGCTAGAAAACCACAATTTTATGAAAAAATGGACCAAAAATCTGAGGCAAAACTCTGGACATTCTGCAAAAATCTGCACAGTTGAGAGGTATGCTCACAGTTATCACTGTCTCTCTATTTATCAGTCATCTCAGATATACACATGTAAAGATATAACAGTGTCACTTGCATTTTGTATATCTGGAGGGATTGTTTGTGACACTATGCATCTGTTGTCTATATCTCCACCAACATCAAGGATTCTGTGGAACCCTCTCCCAAGTTATCTGGATCTCTGACAGAGGACAGAAATTCCTCTGTTTCAGTTGGTGGTGGTTCATTTGCAGGGCCACCCCCCATAGTCACCTGTTCCCGGGCAATTGTAGCCACCATATGGTGGGCAGAGGTTATCATATCACTTGCCTGGTGCCATATCTGGGAGTAATTTATTCCATGCCCTCCAACAGCATTAATGTCATCACCCACCTACTACCATATCCTCTCTCAGGCAGACATGTCACCACTATCTCTCCCTAACAGAAAAGTTACATTGGAATAGAAAGCCTGGGCATTGACCTCATTTTTGTATCAGTGTATGGTGGCTTGTGGGGTAGAGATTTCTTCTTGGGTTCCATATTCTCTGTATGAGATGAAATAGAAAATAAACAAGTAGTTACATGTATAATACAAAGACAGGATGTTTGTGAACTCAAATGTGTGTGAGTGCATGTATCCATCCTGCACGTGACAATATAAAAAATAATGCTCTATATGACTTGACACTAGTTAGATCACCCAAAGAAAAAAAAAAAGCAAATATTTCTAAATAAAATATCAGCAACAATCTATAACAGTTCTGCACTGCAGATAACACAAGTTTAACTATGTAATGCATTTGCAGTGTTAAAAATAACAATTCAAGATGTAACATTACAAATGTAAGACAGAACTATTTATAAATACGATCTCCAGTGTTGTGGTGGACAGTCAGGTAGAAATCCACAAATGTAACAAGTATTTTTTTTCTGCGAACACATAAATGCCAGACCTTCCCATGAAGTAGCAATACACTCATCTGCAATAGCTGTGCAAACATCAATTAAAATCAGCCTAAACCCAGATCATGTAGCATTCTGTAGCATAGTTTTTGTAATGCAGACACGAATAGCCAAAAAAAGAGATAAAGAGAAAACATTAATATAAAAAGTGATTTTCAGTGGTCAGCACAATTCACTTTTTAATGTTAAACTAAAAGCTTTATGTAAGAAATAGAAACATATCATGACAATATAGCAGCATAGAGATTAGATCATTTCCCAAACATTGTGATTATTTAACAGTGTATACCTCTCTTGATCAAAACAGTATTATCAATATTATACAAGGGGATTAGCTACTCAATTTCCTTTATATAGTGCAGAATATGGCATATGAGCACTTTGAGTATGTAGATGAAGTGTTACATTATTAGCATTCCTGAATATCACAATCTATACTAAGTGTATAGAATGTAATCATGGTGTAAGGATCTACATGTTTACATGCATATACCCTAGAAAGATAAGGGTGACCACTGAAAAGTATTACCAGCTAATGCCTTGCAGGTGTCTATGATTACTGTGACTGCAGAAACAATCAGTGTTTTACAGTTCCCTTTTTTGATGTACACCTGCTGATGGTTTGTCAAGGAAAAGACACTTAAAAAGTTTAAAGTGGACTGATGGACTTAGGAGAGCAACATTCCTAACATTCAAATGCAGAATTTAATGGCCAAAGTTACTGCCCCTTAGTAAGAAATGTTATTCTGATTCAAGGGAGTACTTTAAGCATTGATATGGATAGCATGCAATAAAGCAGAGGTAGAGTTGCTCTGAACAAAGCATAGATAAGGGAAAGACATAACATAAAGGAAGATAGGAATTTATCCTGCAGTGTTTGCAGTCTTTGTTTAATATTGTGTTCATACATGAGTATTCTAACTGTTGGCAATATCACAATCATCCACATTCATCCAGACATTTACTGTCAAAAGAGAAAGAACAACATTCATAGCCTATTTCTGTTGCATGTTCAATGTGACTTGATACGGTATCACTTTATCATCACATCTAAACACTTTTCCCCTTGGTAGTGTACATCTTTGTCTATTTCAGATATGGGAGCTATTCTTAAATGATTGATCTTACTACCATTGTTTGAATGTTCAATTCCATACAGGTTCCTGTTGCAAGATAATAAAGTTGATTAAACATCTGAAATGTACATCTAAAGTTCTTAAGTATTAACCACCATTTATATATATATATATATATATATATATATATATATATATATATATATATATATGTGTGTGTGTGTGTGTGTGTATATATATATTTTTTCTTTTTTTATTTGCTCTCCATTTGGCATTGCACTGCTGCATTGGCAACAGTCTATAGCAGTGAATGGTATTTAAATGTCCAAGGTAAAAAAAATACATTTTATTTGTACTGCCATCAATTGTACAAAGAATACTGGCTTTGTTCCACATTCTTCAGCAGTCTGGATAGTAATGAGCAAAAAAATTTAAGTTCTCATACTCCTATTTTAGAGGTATAATGTGTCAATCCTTTGAGCTTAGGGAGACAGTACAGGTGATGCAGGGTTTGAAACATGTTCACTGGTTATTTTTCTGAGGGAAGTTATGCTAAGCTTTTTTATTGGGTTTTAAAACAATAAAGAAATTAATTATATAACAAACAGATAACTATCTACATAGGTCCACAGCTGATCAATACATCAAATTTATATATCAACAACCATTAATATTTTTCAAGCAAGTCTTTAAGTTTATGCCAGGATTAATATAAATATGTAATATTAGAAGTTCTCCTTTTTATAGTATACAATTCACTACTGCAGGCAATTTTTGGCATACTAATAAATTAAACACTAGAGGGGGTAACTTATAGTTATGTTGGAACTGAATGTATTGTGCACATTTTTCAATGCTTTAATATTTATAATTACACAGACAGGGTTATCACTAAAGATTTTTTTTCATTTTTTTCTAAAGGATTTAAATTTGTTCTTTCCAAAATACTGGATGTTGCTGACTGTTTTGTTAGATATTAAGATGTACTCTAGGAAGCTCAATGTCCATCTCATTTTTCCCCAAAATCAAGGGGTCAACTGCAAAATATCGAAGCAGCAGAAACTCAAATTTTTTCCTAGGGAAAGAATTTGGTTGTCCGTTTCTGTTGCTTTGGTATTTTCAGTATTATGGTGGAAAGTTACCAGTTGGATTCAGGTGAGTGTGCGATTTTGTGGATGTGAGTGTTAGGGTGATTTAGGTGACTTAGGGTTAGGGCTCGGGTTAGGTGTGTGTGCAATTGAGTGGACATGAGGGTTAGGGTGGATTTAAGTGAGTTAGGTTTAGGGAGCGGGTGAGGTGAGTGCGATAGTGACGGACCTTAGGGTTAGGGTTTGGGTTAAGCTAAGTGGGTAGTTAGTGGTGTGTGCATTGTTTAGTGTAGGGTTAGCTATCAGATTTTAGGTGTAAGTGTGTGGATTTCTGTTTGTTTGGTGTGCTTGTGTTGTGTGTATGTGTTGATTTCTGTCTGTTTGGTGTGCTTGTGTTGTGTGTATGTGTTTTGGATCAGCGATTTTTTAACCTGGGAAAAAAAATCGCAGATCTGACAGTTCGAGATTGTAAGCTTTCGCTTAAATTAGGTCGATCAATCAGCATTCGCTTTTTTAAGCATTCAATGATATAATATAGACCCAAATCAAGTGGGGCCTACAAATGAGGCAAGTGCACACAAAATATTCTTAAGAAAAGTTGTGTGTTCAATCCACCACTCCATCCCCTCATTAATGTTTTTGAGAAGGCAGTGAAAGAAAACATGTATGAATTATGAGCTCAGAATAGGAAGTTTTATGCCAACTCAAGTTCTGATGAAAGAATTCTCATGAATCAGCTGAGGGGGGACAAGTGACTGTGTATCATGACCCCTAACAAGGGAGGTGGTATAGTAATATTCAATTCAGAGGATTATTCCAACATTATGCAGAATAGTTTATTTAATGAATATAATTATGCACAGGTTTCTAAGAACCAAATAAATACTGCATTCAACATATTGACAGTTATTTAGAAGACTATGTCCTGGATAAACGTATTACTAATGACCTCCTTAATTTTTTTACTAATTCCTATCCTAAGGTGCCAGTCATATCTGACATCCCAAAAATACACAAATGCATCAATGAACCATCTTTTAGACCCATTGTTGCTGCCAGTGGCTCCAAAACACATAAATTGGCACTGTTTGCAGATAAAATGACTAAGCATGTAGTGGAGAGAGCAGTACATCTAGTTAAGGATTCCTTGGATTTTATAGGACAGCTTAAACAAAATCTATGGGCAGCTGATTTGGTATTTTTAACCATTTATGTGAAAGATCTTTTTTTCCTGTATTTCTAAGCAAGAAGCACTAGAATTCCTTGAAGAGACACTCTTTACATGTTCCACCTTGAATCCTAATAAAGTAAACCTGGTGTGTGAAATATTGGCACTTATCTTAGAGATTTTTTTTTATTCTTTGAGGGCTAATATTTTCAACAAACAAGAAGAGTTTTCATGGGTACTGCCTGTGCCCTTACATATGCAATTATAGTACTTTTAGGCTGGGAATTAAGATATGTATTCCACAAAGAATTTTGGAACAACATCTAGTTATATTCCAGGTTTTTTGGATGATATCTTTATTTTGTAGAAGGGAAAAGTGGAAGATATCCCTGGCTTTATTAACCACCTGGAGAAAACTACCTCATTTTTGGAATTTACTTATAATTACAACACTAGAGGTATACAATACTTGCACACAGCAATTTCCCATACACCTACAGGTTTCAAATCTAACATAGTTCGTAAAAGTACTTTTTGTAATTCTTACTTTCATTATAAGAGCAACCATCCACTTTCACAGAAAAAGAGCTTAGTCAAAAGACATGCTATAAGAATTGCATGCATGACTTCAGAATTGATTGATGTGAGGCAGGAATTTTTCACATTAAGAGATCTGTTTTTAGAAAAGGGATACCCCAAACAGATGGTGGAACAAATTACTGAGGATGTTTACTCAGGATGGGAAAAATATATAAGTCCCTGTTAGGAAACCACCCATTAACTAATATAGTCCCCACAGATCCTGGTGAAACAAAGATATATGAGAATGCATGTATAGTACAATAAAGTCCTATAGCATATGAAGTGAAAAACATACTAAAAAAGAACTGGAGTTTATTTAGGGTAAATAATGATGTGTTAACTGCAGTGAGAGATAAACCAGTTTTATCAGCAAGGTGGGCATGAATATTAAACATCTTATGGAAAACAAGTTGAATTCACCAATAGAAGGTGGTTGTGGTACAACACCTTGAGGGAGGTGCTGCCAATATACTAATATTTTCAAAGCACCTCAAACCCACCTAGCTAATAAGATGGCATCTAAGGTTATAGTCAAGAAAGGAAATTGTTTTACCACCAGAGTGGTATACCTTGCTATATGTGATATGTGCAACGGATTCTATGTTGGGAAAACAGAGAGGGTGTTGAAAAGCAGAATCTATGACCATGTATATCATGTTAAAAAACAAGAAGGATACTAGTGCATTATATAGGCATTCCCTCACTTGTTCTAATTTTCAAGGTTTTAAATTTGGTATTTTAGATACTGTGGACATACATTTGAGGGGGGTGACTGGAAGAATGTATTAAGTAAAAAAGAGCTGGTTTGGCAACTCAGACTAGCAGTTAATTTTCCACCACATATAAATGATTGCTTGACAATACTTCCAGCCCTGAAAGAAAAATCTATGAAACAAGTATTTTAACATTTTTACATGCATTACTGTGCCTGCATTTTTAAACATATGCTGAATGTATTTAATATAAAACAGTGTTTTATTTGTAAAAAACTAAGTTGGCTTGAATATTAACATCCTGTGTATTTAATATTGCTCATGTGACCATTTTAAATGGTGCTTTTTTGACAATACCATTGGCTCAATTTTATCTATTTTGTAACATGTACTGGTATAAAAATGGTTCTTGAATTAGTGTACTTTATTCTGATGAAGTCTTCTATGTTAAAGACGAAAGCACTTAATCTTGATGTGCTTTTACTGTAATAAATACCGGCTTGTTTGGTGCATTTTCCATTTGGTTACTGGTCTTCTGTTATTTGCATTGCACCAGATTTATGGATTTTGTCATCCTTTTTTGGTTGTAGCAAAAATAATCCAAAGAAGAGACACTTGAGTTTTTGGAATTATCTCAGGAATTGGATTATTAAGTAAAACTAAAGATTTAGAACTATTACATCTATCTCACCATGGAGCTTGAATAAAGTTATTAATTTCTTTCCAAAAAGGGGGGATAACTTCACATTCATATACTGGATCCATCCAATCAGTTATTATTTCAGAATCATATCTCCAGAATTTAATTCTATTTGATTTATTCATAACTGTAATTTTGTTAGGAGTGACAAAAGCTCTATGTAAAAATTTCAAGTGAAAATTTTCCAAAATAATGAAGATGTAGTTTTATCTGTAGATTTTACTATTACTTTCCTGTATTCTTCAGAGATGTCTTCATTATTAATTTTGGAGGAGTAGTTCCAGTAGGAATTGTCTACATTTCTGAAATCTAACTTATGAATTGTATACATTTTTGACAAATATGATTTATTTTCATTGCATTATTATTGATATCTGTTAAGAAGTCCATTAATTTGGGAAATAATTTCTTATCTAGGTGAAATATCTTACTTCTGTGTTCACAAGAAGTCTCTAAATATTTGTAAAATTAACTAGTTATCAGAATCTTGATTATATTTGGACCTAAAATTGTCTAAAGTATGTATATCAGTGTCATTTAAGAATTTATGTCAATAAATTGTATTACTTTATTGTTTCAATATTAGCATTTTGTTGAAATTATGAGTTTCTAAGCAGTCATTTGTGTATGGAACTGGAAACAGAATATATTAAGTATTTTATACAATTGAGAGAATATGTGAACTTTTGGAAAGAGGAAATTATGTTATTTAAAAATGAAATTTGAGAAGAGGGTGTAATACCATTTACACAAAAATCTTTTAATAAACAAAATTATTAGGTGCTATTTGTTTATGACTGGTTGTGATATATCTATTATTTGCTAATAATATTTATTGATGCATTTGCTTCCATTTTGAATCATAAGATGAATTTATTCATAACGGTATAACTTTGAAAATTGTTGAAGTAGCATGCAGTTGAAGATCAGGGAATCCTATTCCACTATTATCCCAACCTTTCTTGTTCCAGTGAAAGGAAACTCTTGGTTTATTAGGACGCCAAAAATTAAGTAGAATGTTATTTATCTTCTTCAATTATTTTGGTGGAGATAGTACTAAAGATTGTAAGACAGACAATAGTTTAGGGTGAATTACCATCTTAATGAGAATTTATCAATCTTTCATGGTAAAGAAGAATTTGTGCTAATTTGTGATGAAACTTAAAATTTTGTCAACAACCTGTTGAAATTTTGTACCATATTAGATATAATGGTTATGTGACGATTGGGGAGAGATAGGTGAAGGCTGCCAGCATAGTCAAATAGAATTTGATATATAATTCTGGCATTTGTAAATAAATGTAAAATACAGGCATGTTTTATTGAGTGTAAAAGAATATTGTGAAATGTTTAACTGCAAAATATGTGACGGCATTGCACTCTACTGGCCCAGTGAAGCATGTGACCCTTTCTTGTTAGAATCTGGCTCCAGTGCATCTGAAGGTTTCATGCCCATTGTTTTAAGGCTAAAGTTTATGACCAGAATTTAGATGTGGAATGTGTTTATTGCTCTGGTTTCTGTTTGACTACATGTGAAATTACTTATATTATTGTAAGTTTCTGTGCAAGTGTTAGATTGCTAAATAATGCAGTTTGTGGCTTGAGAACTCAGACCAAGCTTTAAGATGGTGCAATATTAATACTGGAAAAACTAAGTGTTAAAATTATGTAATTTGGGAGGGCCTTAGATACATGTTTGTTAGCAATGTTTACATACTATTTCTCACAAGAGACTGGGAGCATTTTGATCTTGGATATCTAACTCATCACTCTGCTTATGCTCACATAAGTTTTAGCACTATGATTTCTTGTAGGAATAGTTAAAGCTAGTAAAGATTAATTAGGTATTTTTCTTTGAAATCAGACTGTCCTACTGTATTATTTTAAGTTTCTGTGTAATCTCTGAACTCTTAGATATATCTGTGGTGTAGTAGTTTTGTCTTGTGTTTTAATTATTTATTATTAAATATTTTTAAAACCTTCTATATGTGGTGGTCTATGTAGAGATAAATAATGCTTTAGAGTACATTATATATTTATAGAGTTTACTTTCTAAGCACTTCCAATAAGCCTAAACTGAAAAGTCACATTATCAATTGGATAATAATATTGCACAGCAATAATTGGACACCCTTTTAAGGGCCTTTTAGTAGCTGATATTATTAGCTGGGTGGTGGCAGGGATTACTACTGTATAGTCTGGGTAAAGGGGCACAGCTGGAGAATCTGTGTCAGCCTTTCCCAGGAGTATCTGTGAAGTTATATAGATACTTATCTCAAAGTTTGCATGTGGTGTGTCATCTACTTGGCAGGGACATGAAGCACTGGTTGGACAGAGAGGGTATTGGAGGTTTTAGCTTGCCCAGCTAGGCTGAGGCCTGGACCCTTTAGCTGTGCCAGTGGGGAGTCTTATTGGGGACCTGCTGAGCAAGGGAGCAACCAGCCACAGACTGACTGTGATCTCTGTGTGCTCTTAAGGGAAATTGTACTTTACTGTGTGTATTAGTTATCATTTCCTCTTCTAGGAGATGACCTCCCTGGTGTTAGTGGTGAGGATTGAGGCTCCTTGATTGCTGGGCCAGGGCATGGTTGTCACATGTGTTTGGCAGTGGTGGGATCTACTTCACATACTATTTGGCTTATAGTGGTATGGGTAGAGTGAATTCCTGTAACTTATGTACAGTGATCTCTAAAAGTGTTTTGCACTCTAAAACAGCCATGCAGTGTATACTCAGAGTTCAGATCACAATTGTTTTATTTTTTTTTTGTTAGCTTAGTGCTAGTCAGGATGAGCAATCAGCATGTCAGCAAAAGAGTATGGAAAGCTGACAAGGAGCCAGCTGGTGGAGATGTGCCAGGCTAGGGGCCTGGTGCATGGAAACCTGACTAAAGCAGACTTGATTGCAGCCTTGGTTGCAGCTGCATCAGAAAACAGCAGCCTGGAGGACAATCAGACTGACAGTGGAGACACAATATCCTCAGGAAAATGGACAGCTCAACCTTTCTGCAGTGGACTTAAAAATCCAGCTGGAGCTAAAGAGACTTGAGTAGGAGGCCAGGCGTATGGAACTGGAAGCAGCTGAGAAAATGAGAAGTCTACAAGCTAAGGAAAATGAATGGCAGAGGAGGCATGAGAGGGAAATGCTGACTCTTCAGAAGAGTCATGGAGGTAATAGGGAAGGTAGTAACTGGACCCCAGAAGCACAAAAGGTCAGTAATTTTTTTTCACAGTTTAAAGAGGGGGATAATTTTGATAGCTTCATTCATATGTTTGAGCGAGTATGTAAACAGTATAAAGTTGACCAAGGGCTCTGGGTACAGTTCCTGACCCCCTTACTTCATGGTAAAGCTGTAACTTCTTTAGCAAAAATGCATGACACTGACTGTTTTGATTATACTGCTGTAAAAATACATTTATTAGAATGTTTTAAGCTAACACCAGAAATGTATAGGAAAAAGTTTTGTGAGGCAGATGAAAATGTATGTGAATATGTTGTTGAACTGAGCACTTATTTTCATAGCTGGGTGAGTGGATATCAGGTCACCACTTCTGAAGGGCTGGCAGACCTCTTGGTAAGGGTACAAGCCCTTAGCATTTTGCCTGAGGAAATGAGGATCTGGTTAGCTGATAAACAATGTGCTACTTCAGATGAGATGGGGAAGAAGGGAGACCTATACCTGGCCAGCAGGGCAGCCCTGCACAGGAAGGGGACCCCCAGTGCTGCTCATGGGTCTAAAGGAGCCCATGGTGTGCAGCTCAGACTGCTGCAACAGAATCCGCCAGTAGCAGGGGAAGCCACTAGTCCAGGTACACGTCCATAAGCTAGGTTAAATGTTTTGAATGCAACCAATGGGGCCATCTGGCATACAGATGTCCATGTAGGCAAGGTGGGGAACCAAAGGTGAGTAAACCAGTAAGTGGGAAAGACAAAATGCCAGCAGTGGGTTGTCTTGAGACAACTGGGATATGGAACTACCATCCTGCAGATGTCCTGAGAGGGAAGGATTTGGATGAGGCAGTACTATGTACTTATGCAGTTACACACAGTGAGGCAAGGAGACATGCATGTGGGTCTGGTAGCCTGGGGGAGACCCAGACAGACTGCATACTTGCATCCAGGACTACTGAGGTAGTTACTTCAGGGAGTGAGCTAATCTGTAGCAGTGAGACTGAATGTGAGCCAAAGCTGCTGGTGGGTACTGATGTTCCCTTGAACAGGGTAACTGCAAAGATAGAGGTGAGTAGTAGTACCCAGGCTGACAGTAAGGCACCGCTGTCAGAGAATGCCAGACTTCCTGTGGAAGTGGAGCTGGGAAGGGTTACAAGGAGAGACTTGAGATAGGCTCAGCTCTCAGACACTACGTTGCAAGGCCTTAGGCAGGTAGCTATTGAGGCACCTGATTCTCAAGGGAAGGGGGAATCTAATACTGGAACAAAGGGTTACTGTACAGAGAGTGGACCCCTGAGGGAGGGCTAGAAGGTGAGAGAGTACAGCAGTTGGTAGTGCCTAGAACTTACCGTCTGGTGCTTCTAGCCATAGCCCATGATATTCCCTTTGCAAGTCATATGGGCATAAAACGTACAAAGAAGTGTATTATGCAAAACTTCTATTGGCCTGGAATTTCCAGAGATGTAACAAAGTATTGCAGGACCTGTGAGCAGTGCCAAAAGGTAGACAAGGCAGGAGACAAGGTGAGAGCTCCTTTGATGCCTTTGCCTGTGATTGAGGAGCCATTTCAGAGGGTAGCTATGGATATTGTGGGTCCACTGAGTAGCCCAAGTTCCACAGGGAAAAAGTATATCCTAGTGATTGTAGATTAGGCTACACAATACCCTGAGGCAGTGGCTCTGTCCTCCATTGAGGCAGAGAAGATGGCAAATGTTTTGCTAAAAATTTTCAGCAGGGTAGGTTTCTCAAAGGAAATACTGTCCGAAAGAGGTGGCAATTTTATGTCAGACCGGCTAGCTTGTCTGTGGAAGTCCTTTGCGGTGAAGCACATGAAGACCACCCCCTACCATCCCCAGACTAATTGTCTTGTTGAGAGGTTAAACTCTACAATCAAGTCCATGCTACGGGGATTTTCAGATCAGTTTAAGAGGGAGTGGGACAAATATTTGCCCCATCTGTTGTTTGCTTACAGAGAGGTTCCCCAGGAATCCACAGGTTTTTCATCCTTTGAGTTGCTGTATGGGCATAGGGTGAAGGGACCTCTAGATTTAATTTGAGATGAGTGGGAAGGTGATTGTGAGTCTCACAAGGAGTCTGTTGTGGCATATGTCCTGAACCTCTGGACAGGTCTCAGGGAACTCAAGGGCCTGGCCCAGGAAAACCTGGCAGAAGCCCAACAACAGAGAAAGGTGTGGTATGACAGGAATGCTCGAGCTAGAGAGTATGCTGTAAGGCAGCAGGTGATGGTTCTCATTCCTGTTAGACACAAGTTACAAGCAGCTTGGGAAGGACCCTCCAAGGTGGTAAGAAAGGTAAGTGATGTTAACTACATGGTGAAAGTGCTAGGCAGATGGCAGGGGCACAAATTGTACAATGTTAACATGATGAAACTTTGCCATGATAGGGAGGGCCTTGTGCTAAGCATTTGCAGTGGATTGCAGGAGGAGTCTGAGAGAGATTTTGTGACTGATCTTTTCAGTGAGGATCAGGCTGACACCTCGGTGGAAGGAGTAGCAATGTCTCAGCAGCTATCTCCTACCCAGGTTCGAGACATCCGAGCAGTGTTGCAGTAGTTTGGGAGCATGCTCACTGGGAAACCAGGGCGCACCAACTTGGTGCAGCACCAGGTGGATACAGGACGCCAAAGGCCTATCAGGCAGGCCCCTTATAGGGTGCCTGAGAGAGTCAAACAGACTCTGAGGGAGGAGGTACAGGAGATGTTGGAACTAGGGGTGATTCAAGATTCCAACAGTCCCTGGACCTCACCAATGGTGTTGGTGCCAAAGAAGGATGGCAGCACCACGTTCTGTGAGGATTACAGGAAATTAAATAGTCAGACAGAGGCAGATGCTTACCCCATGCCTAGGACAGATGAGGCCCTAGAGCAGCTGCGTGGGGCTAAGTATCTTACAACCATTGATCTTACCAAGGGTTATGTCCTTGACTCCCAGTGCTAGAGAGAATTCAGCGTTTGTGACTCCTTTTCGCTTGTATGAGTTCACAAAGATGCCCTTTGGGATGAAGAATGCCCAAGCAACTTTCCAGAGGCTGGTAGATCATATCTTAGCAGGAGCAAGAGGGTTGCCATTGCTTATATGGATGATATTGCTATCTACAGCCATTCCTGGCAAGAGCACCTTCAGCATGTCAGGGAGGTGCTGGGCAGACTACAGAGGGCAGGGTTGATCATTAAGCTGAGAAAATGTCAGCTGAGAATGACAGAGGTCTCCTACCTAGGACATAGAGTGGAGAGTGGTAAGATAAGGCCAGAACCTGCCAAAGTGGAAGCCAGTCAGGCATGGCGTGCACCTATTACCAAAAAGCAGGTGAGGGTATTCTTGGGGACAGCAGGGTGCTACAGAAAGTGCGTTCCCAATTATAGTACCATAGCTGCTCCCCTCACAGAACTGACAAGGAAGAACAGGCCAGATAAGGTAGTGTGGACCCCAGCATGTGAGCAGGCATTTCAGAAGCTTAAGAAAGTTTTGGGAGGGCCCCCTGTGTTAGGCAGTCCAGACTACAGCAAAGACTTTGTTGTGCAGTTGGATGCTTCAAACTATGGGGTGGGGGCTGTACTTAGCCAGATTTCATTAGAGGGAGAAGAGCACCCAGTGGTTTATCTCAGTTGTAGGCTCCAACCCAGGGAGGAATGCTATGCTGCGGTAGAAAATAAATGTCTAGCCATAGTGTGAGCCTACAAAAACTTCAGCCTTATCTGTATAGAAGAAAATTTACTGTGATGGCAGATCACAACCCCCTAACATGGTTAAACAGAGCCAGTCAGCAAAATGCCAAGTTGCTAAGATGGAGCCTGGGGTTGCAAGCATATGATATGTCAGTGCAGCACCACAGTGGGAGTAGCAATGCCAATGCAGATGGGATCTCAAGGCAGGGAATGGGGTGAGGTCCACCCAGGTAGACCTGACACTCTCGAGTGATGTTTCTCAAGAGGCACTTGAAAACCTTGCTTGAGTTCCCCGGGGGGAGGGGATGTGACAATTGGGGAGAGATGGCCGAAGGCTGCCAACCTAATCAAATAGAATTATATATATAATTCTGGCATTTGTAAATAAATATAGACTACAGGCATGTTTTCTTGAGTGTAAAAGAATATTGTGAAATGTGGAACTGCAAAATATTTGACAACATTGCACTCTACTGGCCCAGTGAAGCATGTTGTGACCCTTTCGTGTTAGAATTTGGCTCCAATGCATCTGGATGAAGGTTTCATGCCCATTATTTTAAGGCTAAAGTTTAGGACCCAAATTTAGATGTGGAATGTGCTTTATAGCTCTGGTTTCTGTTAGACTATACATGTGAAATGACTTATATTGTTGTAAGTTTCTGTGCAGGTGTTAGATTGCAAAATAATGCAGTTTGTGGCTTGAGAACTCAGACCAGATGTTAAGATGATGCAATATTAATACTGGGAAAACCTAAGTGTAAAAATGATGTAATTTGGGAGGGCCTTAGAGACATGTTTGTTAATAATGTTTAAATACTATTTCTCACAAGAGACTGGGAGCATTTTGATCTTGGATATCTAACTCAGCACTCTGCTTATGCTCAAATAAGTTTTAGCACTGTGATTTCTTGTAGGAATAGTTAAAGCTAGTAAAGATTAATTAGGTCTTTTTTCTTTGAAATCAGACCTGTCCTACTGTATTATTTTAAGTTTCTGTGTGATCTCTGAACTCTTAGATATCTCTGTGGTGTAGTAGTTTTGTCTTGTGTTTTAATTATTTATTAATAAATATTTTTAAAACATTCTACCTGTGGCTGGTTTATGTAGAGATAAATTATGCTTTAGAGTACATTACATATTTATAGAGTTTACTGTCTAAGCCCTTACAATAAGCCCAGACTGAATAGTCACATTACCAATTGGATAATAATATTGCACAGTAATAATTGGACACCCTTTTAAGGGCCTTTTAGTAGCTGATATTATTAGGTAGGTGGTGGCAGGGATTACTACCTTATGGTCTGGGTAAAGGGGCACAGCTGGAGAATCTGTGTCAGCCTTTCGCAGGAGTGTCTGTGAAGTTGTATAAATACTCATCTCAAAGTGTGTGTGTGGTGTGTCAGCTACTTGGCAGGGACACGAAGCACTGGTTGGACAGAGAGGGTACTGGAGGTTTTAGTTTGCCCAGCTAGGCTGAGACCTGGACCCTATAGTTGTGCCAGTGGGGGTCTTATTGGGGACCTGGTGAGCAATGGAGCAAACAGTCCCAGACTGACTGTGATCTATGTGTGCACTTAAGAGAAATTTTACTTTACTCTGTATTAGTTATCCTTTCCTCTTCTAGGAGACAACCTCCCTGGTGTTAGTGGTGAAGATTGAGGCTCCTTGATTGCTGGGCCAGGGCAGAGTTGTCAGAAGTTATACCAAGGTATTTCATTTGTTTGCTGTTCCAACTGAAGTTAAAATACTTTTGTATGAATGTTTTTAATTTTTGTATTAATTAATAATGTACATGTTTTATTATGATTAAATCTTAATTGTGAGATTTCTTTAAACTGATTCATATAACTAATTATATGTTCTAATGAATTTTCTATATTTCCTATTGTTAGTAAAATGTCATCAGCAAAGAGCTGAATCTTTAGTTCAAAGTCTTCCTTTATGTTGATACCATTAATGTTCTTATTGGGACTAATACTTTTAGCAAAGGGATTTATAGTTAATACAAAAAGTAATTGTGATCATGGAAAGCCTTGTTCTGTGCCTTTTTTATAATTTAAAGGAATTACAAAGAAAAATACATTTAACATAAGTACAAGAGTTATTGTATAACTTAGAAATTAATGCAATTAGCTTATGTCAGAAATTACACTCTTTAAGCATTTTAAACAGGTACGACCTCTTAACTGTGTCAAAAGCGTTATCTAAATTGAGACTAATGATAGAAAGTTCTTCTTTATTTTTATTTGCATAGTTTATTAATGCATGCATTTTTATATATTATCCTGTACTTGTCTATTTAAAATAAAGTGAGTTTGTTCATTGTTAATTAGTTTAGGTATAAGTAGATTAATTATGTTAGCTAAAATGGATATGAACATCTTATAGTCCACCTGTAGGATTCAATAAATTCTGTGTAGGCTCTGTGTAAAGCCTACACAGAATGTATCCATGTACATATCCATGATGTGCTCTCGGCACCATGCAATGCATATTAATGTTGCATGGCGTGACTATGTGAGATTTTGCAGTGCACACCCATAGTGTTGGCCATGAAACCTTGTAGAACAACACAGATAATGAAACTGTTTACAGGAGAGTACCAACATTCTGCCCCATACCTCCTAATCTGCTAGTCCTACATGAAACCATCTGTCTATATTCATTCCTGTCCATCACGAATGATTATTTCAAAACTACAAGTTTTATGAGGAATACTGAAAAAGTACCAGCCAACACCATGGAAAGGTGGGCAGAACTAGTTATAACTATATAGGGTGATTTTCCTCCTTTTCTATTTTTTTTTTTTTTTTTTTTGTTTTGTTTTGTTTATACCATGTTTACATGGCAGACATCAGCTTTTGGCAATGCTTACCTTGTTTGCACAATAGGACCACCCATGTATTCAAAAATAGGAAGGAACCAGATGTTTTCAATTGTTATTGCTCAGCACTGGTGGGCATTGAACAAACCCTGTACGTGGAGCTGAGCTACATGCATATCATCTAATTAAATGGTAAAATATGGACTACAGGTAATATATCTTGTGGTGACATGTGTAGAGTGCTGGACTGCAGTGCAGATGGTTATGGTTTCTAGTCCAGGGTTTTATTTATTTATTTATACTGTTGTGACATTGCAGTTTATACAAATAAAGTGTTAGTGTAACAAAATAAACATTGAATAGCATTGGTTGTAAGTTATTTTGAGATACTTTTGAAAAAGGTGCATGCTGCTTATCATCACGCAAACCAATGCTCATGTTTTACTGTGTTTGCGTAACAGTAAGTGGTACACACATTTTTTAAATGTATCAAAATGTAGACAATGTGCACTCTCATTAAGGAAATTTGGTGGGGAAATGTGCTATTTAAAAGGTGAAAAGGTGGGAATTGTACTAAATTTTGAGCTCAACCTTGTGCAGCAATGGCAGGCATTAGAGATGGAATACATGTCAGAGCACTGCACTGGGGTGTCCAGGAGTTCATGGTCTTTATTGGCTGCTCCTGGTTAAGGACCATGGGCCCCAGATGCTGCAGGAGAACTACACAGGCTCCTAATATAAGTTAGAAGACTGGGATAGTTTGGCCAGGACCCTTATCAGTGTGACTGGTATCCCCTGCACTGGGGAAGAATGTTGTTGCTATGACAACCTGTGCTGCAGAAAAAGAGATATCCTTGATCACTGGATCAGGGAGTGTTGGACAGGGCATACACCAGACATGGGTATGTATGCTTTCTATGTATCAGTTGTAAATATTCAAGCTGAATATGGCAGATAATGGTAATCATATTGCTTTTTTTATCCATTTCTCCACAGCTGCAGAGGAGAGGGCATCAAATGTGAGGTCCTATGCCAGGCATGTGGTAAGTAAGCATAATTATATAATATACTGTTAATGCAGCCTTAACAATTATAGACAGATTAGTCACTATATCATAGAGTTGTATGAGCTTGGGGATGCATATCTGAACTCTAAAAGCAAGTATCCATGCATTATTCTATAGCATGGCTTTCAATTGTACATATTTTGCTAAAGACCCAGATTTAAGAATCACTGTTTTAGTATGTACATTATAAGATTCATGGTTGTCTGGCAAGTAATTAATATTGAAGTCAATAAATAATGAGTGTCAAAATGTATGTTATCACAAATCATGTGTGACTATCCATGTGTGTGAGAGCAATATTTGAAATACATTTCTAGTTACGGGTCATTGCACTCCCAATAATTTATGATATATCAAGATATCCTGCTCTAAAAGGTGATACAGCATGGTCTGCAGCACAAAGCAACTGTTGCACATTCTCAGATAACAATGAACATAAGTCTGTAAAGTGTAAAAGGAACTAGTGCTTGCATTATATTGTATTCCAAAGGAAAATTACAGTATTACAGTAGTCACTGCTCATGAGTTCTAACACCACACTCCCAAATGTAAAGTTCATCTGATTACAATACTGTTTTAGCCTGTCATCAATAAAAACTACAGTACTGTTAAGCAATCATCATAGCATATGAAGGGCATATCTTAGACATCTGTCTTGAATGGCCTGCTGTCAGGTGTAATCTCTGTACATGTATTCCAAGTAATAAAGAGAAGTTCTTAGCAGCTGGTATTGTTAGTAGAATGTAAAAGAAAAGAATGCCTTCAGTGTAGAACGCATTGTATATTATCTGTGATGCTACTAATGTACCTCATTTCTTTCTCTCACCCCACCCCTTCTCATCTTTTATTTATTAGTGGATTTATTATATATTTTTTAAAAATGTTATTATTGTATTCTATATAAAATCAAATTATGTATTATTATTTTTACGTCTTATTTTTTGTTTATATATAAGTACATAATTCTTAGTTTTGAAACATACATTTTTTATTTTTATGATTTATCATTTTACTTGTATTTATATTATTTGAAACTTGTTATACTGCTTTATAATTGCTTCTTTATGGTTTATAATTTCATTTACTTTGTTTTATGTTTTATTTACTGTTTGGTTTAAATTTGATTTATTTTATTACTACAGCACAGCAGGGCAGGCTGGTTCCCCATGATCTGCCTACCCTCACTCCACTGGTTGAAGCACTGAGGCCCAGCACTTCTGGGCTGCAGCCTGGTGGCACCCCCATGACGTCCCTGCCCTACCTGGACCTTCAGGTAGTTCTGCCTGGGGATCAGCCCTGTGTTCCTCTCTGGGAGCAGAGGCAGATTGGGTGTGTACATCACCCATGTGGAGTTGCCAGTTGTGGCGCATAGGACTGAGCACCAGACCATGAATACAAGCCTACACCAGATGGAGAGCCTGATATGTAAAAGTATACACTTTTTTTAATTTTATGCTGACACCCTATTTTGAACCTACTACCATCTGACTTCATTAACAATG
Organism: Protopterus annectens; assembly: GCF_019279795.1. NCBI lineage: Eukaryota > Metazoa > Chordata > Ceratodontiformes > Protopteridae > Protopterus > Protopterus annectens. Next base: position 1,052,564,289 of record NC_056731.1, on the reverse strand, counting down.
CATTCACCCGTCCAGCCACAGAGTCAGTTCAGTTCATTAGCAGATGTATTTTAAACAATCAGTGCTAATTGTCACATATTCTCAATATGACATGTTTGCATGATGCTATGCATTGCTCAGCATCACTCAGCAAGGCTGATAAAATATTAATTCAATAATAGGAACATAACTATCAACTTGGTAGAGCAAAACATCTGGACATAGTCATACACTCTGGGGTACAAAGAGTCATCACTAAAATGACATGTTGTAAATATTGCTCTTACAAACTTAGAAATATTATAGAAAAACAGGTATTTCATTACTATTAATTGATAAACTTAAGTAGCAGGTGTATGCAACAGCAGTTTACTGGGAAGTTATCTATACAATGTGTAGAATACACTTGCTACTCAACTAACTATGTAGCACTATCTATTAAATACATTGCTGATGTATTGCTTCATTCAAATGGTACTGGGTTCAAATACAGGTTTATCTATCATTTTATAAAATATGATATTTATGAACACGTGTCATCAGCTGGGTATGCACTCAATGCAGTAATGATGAAATGTCTGTTGCTAGGTGGTACTGGTATGCAATAAAATTTAATAAGCTCTTTTTTACCATTGTTGTATGATGCTGCACATAACACATCATTGCACAATGAGTCTTTAAAGAAAAGAAATGGGGGGATAGGAAAGTGGTGAAATAGGGAGCAAGCAGGGAGAAAACAAAGTGAAAGGAAGCAAGTATGTGCAGGAAAGGTGTAGGAAAAAAACATAGCTGTCCATTTCTTCAACTGTAACACTTGGGCACATGTACAGTTTATTAGCTGAATTTGAACTGTCACCTCCACAGAGAGGGGTGACAACAATATGATTGCTTTGTGAAGCCAATTGAGCTAAATTAAGTATGTCAAGTACACATGTGTGTGAAATGGAGAGCTATGTATGGGACATTTTTTTTGGGACAGGTGCCATTTTTTTACGGAGAGAGTGGAATGTTGGGGGATTGACATAGGCAAGTCTGGGGAAGGCAAGTTGGGAGGGTGAGGAAGTATTTGCTGACAGACAAGACAGACAAGACAAGAAAAGATAGGGTCAGTGAAACACACAAGAGGGGAGTGAACTTTGTGGTTGGAGAGGGGGTGGGGGCATCACAGACCTATGGACACCATGTGACAGTGAGAATTGAGTCCTCACCCACTTGACTTTTATCACGTTCACCTCACTGCACAGAAGGCTGCATTGTCTGATGTCTGTGTGTCTTTGTATTATTTAGGATGATGATGGAGAGCAGTGTCTCCACTTGGCGTAGGCATGCACCCATTGAGTGGCACACAATCCTATACACCAAACCTGGCAGTTCAGCTCAGGTGACAAAATCACCCCCTCTGCCTCTGCTCCCAGAGAGAATCACAGGCTTGTCTTCTGGGGTAGAACTACCTGAGGGTGCAGGTAGGGCAGGGGCAGTGGGGGGGGGGGGGTGCCACCAGGCTGCAGCCCAGAAATGTACTTTGGTAGCATAGCCAGTTGAGGGACTGTAGGTGGACTACAGAGAACTGGCCTACCTTGTTGTGCTGTAGTAATAACACAGATAAAATTAAATTTCCATAATGAAATACAACATAACACAAAATAATGGACAAAATAACATTAAATAAAATTTAAGCATAGAATAATAAATTAATACAAAAATAATCGATAATAGAATTACAAACATAATAAAAAATAATATGAATTGAAAATGCATTTAACAGAAAAACAATTAAATGCTATACATAATAAACAAACTATAGGTAATAAAAAAATTATGACAATGAAAAATATGGTTATATACATCATATAATAATAATGCAAAACATAAAAAATACGAATAATGTAAAAAAACAAAGAAAGAGAAGAGGTGGGGTGAGAGAAAAAAAAAACATTAGTAACCACAAAGATAATAATCAAAAATATCTACAAATAACATACAATATTCTGATACATTTTACTTACAATAATATGGAATGCTAATAAATACCTTTATTACTTTGATTACTACCCTGCTGCTAACAAAGACATACTATAGTGCAGGTCATATTATATCCAACAATCATTCTTGGGGGCATATATTGCACATATGCATGTTCCATGTACACTGATTACATTTGACAGCAGACCATAGGAGCCAGAGCTATAGAGATCTGCATTTCTAATGCTATCATTATGCATACATAATAGTACTATACTTTTATTGATGATAACTTTAAACAGTATTCTAAAGTGCTGGTTTTAAATATGGGGAGTGTGGTATTTGAACCCATAAGCAGTGTTTATTTTAATACTATACATTTCCTTTATAACACAGCATAATGCAAGCACTAGTCCCTTTTACATTTTATAGATACAGTACATGTTCAATGTTATAATCTGTAGCATGATCTTGTTGTCCCTGGTGAATAGGTCATATTTTAAATTGCAAAATCTATGTCAACTTAAACAAGTACTGTATACTTTGGATGTGTGGTTTATTAAATTACCAGCCAGTCTACTCTGTTATAATGGACTGTTGTTATAATTAACATACTATTGAATGCATGACTTGTTTTACAATGAAAAAATGCATACTCAATGTGATACAAGTTTTTACCACAATAAGCTGTATTTACACCTAATGCTAAAATAACCGTACGGTATGTAAGCATACATATCACTTGCATCTCTCATCCTTCTCATTCTTTCTTTATAGCTCTGCACATTAAGTGCCCTGACTGCATTAGCTGTGGGGAAAAAAAGGAACACAACAGAATACCATTAAAAACATCAACACTGAACATATGCAGCTGCTACCTCCTATAAGCAGTCTCTGTAAGTGATACTTACACATCTGTGGAGTGCCCTCATTCCTTCCTTATCCTGAGGTGTCAACAGTGATTTCTACACTGTTCTCCAGTGTGGAAGATACCGGTAACACTGGACAGATCCAGGGTCAATCTATTCCATACATCTTATTTGTAATCTGATCCACAATAGTGCTACTACAACAGCCAGGGACCATAATCATTTACTAGGAGTCCAAAATCACTTTGGACTTCTGCACATCCCACCTTTGAGCCTGAAATCTTAGAACATCTTCCTGAACACCACCCATGTCCAGTACAGATGAACACCAATGTATAATGACTTTGCCCTCCAACTCCAGTTATGACAGATACTGAGAATGCACACTATTGGACATTGCAACATTTGAAAATAGTGCCCGCTGCTTAACATTGCAAAATGATGGGAAATGATAAAATAAAGTTCATTAACACACATATTATCATATCACTACACAACTGACAATATTACTGTGTCATGCATCAGGAAAATACTTGGGATATGAGAAATAGAAGGTGCAATTGAATTGAGTTTAGATAAAGAATACTGCTTATTAAGGGTTTAAATCCAGCTAAAAGATGCTTTTCCAAAGGGTGTAATAATCACATTTCTTACAACATTTTGATTAAGACTGTTAAAAAATGATAATATTAACCATGTTTCTTGCAAGCAAAATATCAGTAATCCTTGCATAAGTAAGCTTTTTTATTTTGCATATAGTATTGTTTCACATATAACCTCAAGCAAATGTGTGTATAATTTCCTAAGCATGGCATTGATGGGATTTTATGTAAAATAAACTGGCATTTGCATGATGGGCACAATGCTTCTATTGTAATTATCATGATTTATTACATATCTTACTGATGTGTTTAGGATAGGTATGTCTTGTGAAGTATGTATGTAACATACTCCAGCCTGTATTACTCAGCTCATACAACTGCATCCATCTAACATTTATTTACAATTATAAATGCTGACTTTTGTATAACAATGCATTCCCAGGAGTAATTGCAATCACACATACACACACACACACACACACACACACACAAACACACACACACACACACACACACACACACACGTGCGTCCACGTGCTCGCGCACATGAGCACGCACACATGCACATGCACACATACAGGCCTCTCTGAAGTGTATTACAAATCATTCTGATGTTATTATAGCTCTAATTTCCATGCTTACAATGGAGTTCTCCTGCGCTAATGCCAAGGAGTCAGCTAACTTTCATTTTTTGCATAACTTAACCCTTGTGTTCAATTCTCAGCTGTAACAACAAATGTTTAACATTGTGCAAGCCCCAACATCATAATATGTCACAATTCATCTTCTGTCTCTTCCTAACTACAAGGATTAAAAGCCAAGCCACTACACATTCCATTGTTGAACAGTGTAACCAGTGTCAACAGGTTGAGCATCATACATTGCAAAGCTCAATGCCATGTTTCACACCCTTAATGCTATGTGATGCAAGTTGTGCCAATGTGACTGGTAAGGAATCCATCTGCTTTCAATTGTGCAAGTGCAGTTGGCAAGACCTTGTGTCCTTCTGCACAACCAGTTACCTGTGAGATCTGAATTGGGTGTCGACTTGACTTTTCCAGACATAACTGGCAAGACAGAAAATTGTGATATATTTAAAGCACAAAGCTGGAGTTTTGAGGGCTCCAGAATACTTTTGGCATTTGTTGTAAAGCACTACAGCCATAGGATGCTGCAGGACAATTATACCAATTCTCAGTATAAGGCTTTGGCTTTGCCAATGCAGTGTCAAGTTAACTGGTATTCCACACATGGGGGATCGATGTCATCACCACTATATTGACTTTAAGGAGCATAAGCAAGACCTCCTAAGCCAATGAGGGGCTATATTTTAGACTGCAGACACCCCTCAGTTGTGTAAGTATACCAATCCATCACCTATCTACAATATGGCATTAATGATCTAGCCAACCTACCCAAGTGCTTATACTTTCATATATATTTATTTTCTCTTTGTACTGCACAGCTGCAGATGAAATAGCTATAAACCATGAGAAACACCAGGAGAGATTAACTTGCCTCAGAGAGACATGGGGTGAGAATAATTCAGGTCCAAATTCAAGTAAGACATTTATTTTCATTTCCTCAATCAGTAGTAACTTGAGGAGGCATAACTCAACCATCATCTTAAAGCACACATGCCTTCCACAATAACTCTAGCTGCTTGCATTAGTCAATAAGAAACAGCAGCTTAACTGTGTGTGGGTTCAATACCCTGAAGAAGCAATTACGTTTTATTACTCAAATATGCATAAAGTAATAGCTGCAGTAGTATTTCAGGAAGAATGCAGTTGCAGTAATTTCAGTTATTACATTTGAAACCATATTTCCTATCCATCATAGTGAAATAAATGGCTGCTATTTGTTATAACATAAGATTCAGCTCTGTTTATTTTATGACACATTAACACCTTTCCATTATATATGGATGTGGTAAAGGTGTACAATAGTAAATTATTATAATTATTTATTGCTGAACCAAGTTTATTGAAAAAATACAGTACTGTGGCATACCATGTATCTAATATGTTTCATTCTGTTCCCTCCTTTCCCTTTTTAGGGGGGGGGGGTTATAATGCATTACAATCTGTTCTTTGCATTGCTTGCTACTGAAAAATAAGTGACCAACAGCACAGGGAGGTAGACTGACCACTGCAGTTTAGCTTGCTGTATCTCCACAGATGGCAGCACAGACACCCAGCACTTTTGGTTCACAACCTGTCAGTTTTGTCTACAAACCCCCTGCCCTACCTGCTCCAATTGTGTCAGGTAGCTCTGCCATATCTGCTGATGCAGTGGTAACTTCGGGAAGCAGTTCCAGTGGAGTTGGTGATTTTGTCATCCAGCAGGAGCTCAGAGGGTTGGTGCAGGATATCATGGAGATGGGCCTTGGTGCACATATTGGCTAAGTTGAAAATGAAAATGAATATGGGAAATTCAGAAGGGGTGGAAAAGTATATAATTTGAATAAGGAAGAGTGGATGGCTTTGAATGAATTAAAAAGGTCCAATGAGCAATATGTTTATACTCAATCTGATAAAGGGGGCAACTGGGTAATTTTGCCCAGAGAAAAATACAATTCCATAGCGTTGGGGTTATTAAATGAAGCTAAAGTGTATACAAGGTTAGCTTCTAATCATATTAAAGAATATAACTCCATACTGTTGGAAGTGCTAGAGAGGGGTGAAAGGTTGGGATTCTTTACATCAGCAGATGTGAGGAGGTTACATATTAAGAATCCAAGAAATGCAAGATTTTTTATCATACCTAAGTTACATAAGGATGTTAGGAATCCCCCGGGTCACCCCATTGTTTCAGGTAAGGGTGCTTATTTACAAAACATAGGAATTTTTTTAGATTCTGTATTAAAGTGCCATCTGTATAGAATACAGGCTCATGTGAAAAACACTAAAGAAATATGCATGGAAATGAAAAACATTATTTGGGAACAGGATTTTTATTGGGCTAGTGTAGATGTGAAATCTTTGTATACCAGTATTAATAAGCATTGGGGACTTGAAGCCATTGGAAAAATGTTGGGAGAGGGACCTAGGACTAGTTATATCATAAATCTTTTGGAATTCTGTCTAACACACAACTGTTTTGAATTTGAGGGTAGGTTTTTCTTACAAAATGAGGGCACTGCAATGGGGGCACCATATGCACCCTCATATGCTATTCTATTCATGGCCCATTTTGAGAATTCATTTATTTATTCAAAGAGTTTTTTTAAGAACAAGGTGGTGAAATATAAGAGATTCATCGATGATCTCTTATTTTTATGTAGGGGTGACCCTAGTGAGTTTGAAAAATTTGTTTTGGAGATGAGGGACAACCCATGTGGTTTGGATTTCACATATGTAGTAGGTAGAAAGAATATCCAGTATTTGGACATTGAGTTGTATTTTGGGTCTGACAATAGGGTACAATATAAACCCTTCTACAAAGCCACAGCAGCGGATAATTTTTTGCACGCATCTAGCATGCACAGTGATTGTCTTATAGATTCCCTTCCATTGGCAGAATTTAAACGTATTGGGTCCAGTACTTCTGAACTTGGAAGGATTGGGGTGGAGTTTGATAAAATTGAGACAAAGCTTATTGAAAGGAGTTATTCAAGGAGGACAATCAAGTCAGCTAGGGCAAATGTAGAGCAGGATTTGGGTTTAAGGAAGTTAGACAGGAGGAGACACTTGTACACCAAGAAATGTCCAAACGGCCAGATGGGAAATGTTGGGGATGAAGGACAAAGGGAGAAAATATTTTTTGTCACCAAATATTCTCAATTTTCCTGTATTTTGAGAGAGACAGTATCAAAATTATGGCCCATTGTTACTGGAGATGATAAGGTGGGGAAGTTATTTCCAACAACGGTCACTTTTTCTTATGTTAGATATCCAAATTTAAAAGAAATACTAAACATTAAAAGTAAGTTGATGAGTAACATTAAGAAAGGAACCTACCGATGTGGTAATTGCAAGGTGTGTGCTAGGGTCAGAAGTCTTGATGGTACCAAAATTAACAATGTATGTTACAATGCTCTGGAATATTTCGATTGTAATTCATCGGGGGTGGTTTATATCATAGGATGTGGTTGTGCTAAACAGAAATGGTATATTGGACAAACTAGTAGGAAAGTTAAACTTAGAATACTGGAGCACTTGGGGGACATCAGACACAAAAGATTAGATAGTCCGGTGGCCAAGCACTTTTGGGAGCAGCACAAAGGGGTTCCTGAAAGGTTTATTTTTTGTGTTTTGGGGAAACCAAATGTTTTATGAACACGTGTCATCAGCTGGGTATGCACTCAATGCAGTAATGATGAAATGTCTGTTGCTAGGTGGTACTGGTATGCAATAAAATTTAATAAGCTCTTTTTTACCATTGTTGTATGATGCTGCACATAACACATCATTGCACAATGAGTCTTTAAAGAAAAGAAATGGGGGGATAGGAAAGTGGTGAAATAGGGAGCAAGCAGGGAGAAAACAAAGTGAAAGGAAGCAAGTATGTGCAGGAAAGGTGTAGGAAAAAAACATAGCTGTCCATTTCTTCAATTGTAACACTTGGGCACATGTACAGTTTATTAGCTGAATTTGAACTGTCACCTCCACAGAGAGGGGTGACAACAATATGATTGCTTTGTGAAGCCAGTTGAGCTAAATTAAGTATGTCAAGTACACATGTGTGTGAAATGGAGAGCTATGTATGGGACATTTTTTTTGGGACAGGTGCCATTTTTTTACGGAGAGAGTGGAATGTTGGGGGATTGACATAGGCAAGTCTGGGGAAGGCAAGTTGGGAGGGTGAGGAAGTATTTGCTGACAGATAAGACAGACAAGACAAGAAAAGATAGGGTCAGTGAAACACACAAGAGGGGAGTGAACTTTGTGGTTGGAGAGGGGGTGGGGGCATCACAGACCTATGGACACCATGTGACAGTGAGAATTGAGTCCTCACCCACCCACTTGACTTTTATCACGTTCACCTCACTGCACAGAAGGCTGCATTGTCTGATGTCTGTGTGTCTTTGTATTATTTAGGATGATGATGGAGAGCAGTGTCTCCACTTGGCGTAGGCATGCACCAATTGAGTGGCACACAATCCTATACACCAAACCTGGCAGTTCAGCTTAGGTGACAAAATCACCCCCTCTGCCTCTGCTCCCAGAGAGAATCACAGGCTTGTCTTCTGGGGTAGAACTACCTGAGGGTGCAGGTAGGGCAGGGGCAGTGGGGGGGGGGGTGCCACCAGGCTGCAGCCCAGAAATGTACTTTGGTAGCATAGCCAGTTGAGGGACTGTAGGTGGACTACAGAGAACTGGCCTACCTTGTTGTGCTGTAGTAATAACACAGATAAAATTAAATATCCATAATGAAATACAACATAACACAAAATAATGGACAAAATAACATTAAATAAAATTTAAGCATAGAATAATAAATTAATACAAAACTAATAGATAATAGAATTACAAACATAATAAAAAATAATATGAATTGAAAATGCATTTAACAGAAAAACAATTAAATGCTATACATAATAAACAAACTATAGGTAATAAAAAAATTATGACAATGAAAAATATGGTTATATACATCATATAATAATAATGCAAAACATAAAAAATACGAATAATGTAAAAAAACAAAGAAAGAGAAGAGGTGGGGTGAGAGAAAAAAAAAACATTAGTAACCACAAAGATAATAATCAAAAATATCTACAAATAACATACAATATTCTGATACATTTTACTTACAATAATATGGAATGCTAATAAATACCTTTATTACTTTGATTACTACCCTGCTGCTAACAAAGACATACTATAGTGCAGGTCATATTATATCCAACAATCATTCTTGGGGGCATATATTGCACATATGCATGTTCCATGTACACTGATTACATTTGACAGCAGACCATAGGAGCCAGAGCTATAGAGGTCTGCATTTCTAATGCTATCATTATGCATACATAACAGTACTATACTTTTATTGATGATAACTTTAAACAGTACTCTAAAATGCTGGTTTCAAATATGGAGAGTGTGGTATTTGAACCCATAAGCAGTGTTTATTTTAATACTATACATTTCCTTTATAACACAGCATAATGCAAGCACTAGTCCCTTTTACATTTTATAGATACAGTACATGTTCAATGTTATAATCTGTAGCATGATCTTGTTGTCCCTGGTGTATAGGTCATATTTTAAATTGCAAAATCTATGTCAACTTAAACAAGTACTGTATACTTTGGATGTGTGGTTTATTAAATTACCAGCCAGTCTACTCTGTTATAATGGACTGTTGTTATAATTAACATACTATTGAATGCATGACTTGTTTTACAATGAAAAAATGGATACTCAATGTGATACAAGTTTTTACCACAATAAGCTGTATTTACACCTAATGCTAAAATAACCGTACTGTATGTAAGCATACATACCACTTGCATCTCTCATCCTTCTCATTCTTTCTTTATAGCTCTGCACATTAAGTGCCCTGACTGCATTAGCTGTGGGGAAAAAAAGGAACACAACAGAATACCATTAAAAACATCAACACTGAACATATGCAGCTGCTACCTCCTATAAGCAGTCTCTGTAAGTGATACTTACACATCTGTGGAGTGCCCTCATTCCTTCCTTATCCTGAGGTGTCAACAGTGATTTCTACACTGTTCTCCAGTGTGGAAGATACCGGTAACACTGGACAGATCCAGGGTCAATCTATTCCATACATCTGATTTGTAATCTGATCCACAATAGTGCTACTACAACAGCCAGGGACCATAATCATTTACTAGGAGTCCAAAATCACTTTGGACTTCTGCACATCCCACCTTTGAGCCTGAAATCTCAGAACATCTTCCTGAACACCACCCATGTCCAGTACAGATGAACACCAATGTATAATGACTTTGCCCTCCAACTCCAGTTATGACAGATACTGAGAATGCACACTATTGGACATTGCAACATTTGAAAATAGTGCCCGCTGCTTAACATTGCAAAATGATGGGAAACGATAAAATAAAGTTCATTAACACACATATTATCATATCACTACACAACTGACAATATTACTGTGTCATGCATCAGGAAAATACTTGGGATATGAGAAATAGAAGGTGCAATTGAATTGAGTTTAGATAAAGAATACTGCTTATTAATGGTTTAAATCCAGCTAAAAGATGCTTTTCCAAAGGGTGTAATAATCACATTTCTTACAACATTTTGATTAAGACTGTTAAAAAATGATAATATTAACCATGTTTCTTGCAAGCAAAATATCAGTAATCCTTGCATAAGTAAGCTTTTTTATTTTGCATATAGTATTGTTTCACATATAACCTCAAGCAAATGTGTGTATAATTTCCTAAGCATGGCATTGATGGGATTTTATGTAAAATAAACTGGCATTTGCATGATGGGCACAATGCTTCTATTGTAATTATCATGATTTATTACATATCTTACTGATGTGTTTAGGATAGGTATGTCTTGTGAAGTATGTATGTAACATACTCCAGCCTGTATTACTCAGCTCATACAACTGCATCCATCTAACATTTATTTACAATTATAAATGCTGACTTTTGTATAACAATGCATACCCAGGAGTAATTGCAATCACACACATACACACACACACACACACACACACACACACACACACACACACACACACACACACGTGCGTGCGCGTGCTCGCGCACATGAGCATGCACACATGCACACGCACACATACAGGCCTCTCTGAAGTGTATTATAAATCATTCTGATGTTATTATAGCTCTAATTTCCATGCTTACAATGGAGTTCTCCTGCGCTAATGCCAAGGAGTCAGCTAACTTTCATTTTTTGCATAACTTAACCCTTGTGTTCAATTCTCAGCTGTAACAACAAATGTTTAACATTGTGCAAGCCCCAACATCATAATATGTCACAATTCATCTTCTGTCTCTTCCTAACTACAAGGATTAAAAGCCAAGCCACTACACATTCCATTGTTGAACAGTGTAACCAGTGTCAAAAGGTTGAGCATCATACATTGCAAAGCTCAATGCCATGTTTCATACGCTTACTGCTATGTGATGCAAGTTGTGCCAATGTGACTGGTAAGGAATCCATCTGCTTTCAATTGTGCAAGTGCAGTTGGCAAGACCTTGTGTCCTTCTGCACAACCAGTTACCTGTGAGATCTGAATTGGGTGTTGACTTGACTTTTCCAGACATAACTGGCAAGACAGGAAATTGTGATATATTTAAAGCACAAAGCTGGAGTTTTGAGGGCTCCAGAATACTTTTGGCATTTGTTGTAAAGCACTACAGCCATAGGAAGCTGCAGGGCAATTATACCAATTCTCAGTTTAAGGCTTTGGCTTTGCCAATGCAGTGTCAAGTTAACTGGTATTCCACACATGGGGGATCGATGTCATCACCACTATATTGACTTTAAGGAGCATAAGCAAGACCTCCTAAGCCAATGAGGGGCTATATTTCAGACTGCAGACACCCCTCAGTTGTGTAAGTATACCAATCCATCACCTATCTACAATATGGCATTAATGATCTAGCCAACCTACCCAAGTGCTTATACTTTCATATATATTTATTTTCTCTTTGTACTGCACAGCTGCAGATGAAATAGCTATAAACCATGAGAAACACCAGGAGAGATTAACTTGCCTCAGAGAGACATGGGGTGAGAATAATTCAGGTCCAAAGTCAAGTAAGACATTTCTTTTCATTTCCTCAATCAATAGTAACTTGAGGAGACATAACTCAACCATCATCTTAAAGCACACATGCCTTCCACAATAACTCTAGCTGCTTGCATTAGTCAATAAGAAACAGCAGCTTAACTGTGTGTGGGTTCAATACCCAGAAGAAGCAATTACGTTTTATTACTCAAATATGCATAAAGTAATAGCTGCAGTAGTATTTCAGGAAGAATGCAGTTGTAGTAATTTCAGTTATTACATTTGAAACCATATTTCCTATCCATCATAGTGAAATAAATGGCTGCTATTTGTTATAACATAAGATTCAGCTCTGTTTATTTTATGACACATTAACACCTTTCCATTATATATGGATGTGGTAAAGGTGTACAATAGTAAATTATTATAATTATTTATTGCTGAACCAAGTTTATTGAAAAAATACAGTACTGTGGCATACCATGTATCTAATATGTTTCATTCTGTTCCCTCCTTTCCCTTTTTAGGGGGGGGGGGTTATAATGCATTACAATCTGTTCTTTGCATAGCTTGCTACTGAAAAATAAGTGACCAACAGCACAGGGAGGTAGACTGACCACTGTAGTTTAGCTTGCTGTATCTCCACAGATGGCAGCACAGACACCCAGCACTTTTGGTTCACAACCTGTCAGTTTTGTCTACAAACCCCCTGCCCTACCTGCTCCAATTGTGTCAGGTAGCTCTGCCATATCTGCTGATGCAGTGGTAACTTCGGGAAGCAGTTCCAGTGGAGTTGGTGATTTTGTCATCCAGCAGGAGCTCAGAGGGTTGGTGCAGGATATCATGGAGATGGGCCTTGGTGCACATATTGGCTAAGTTGAAAATGAAAATGAATATGGGAAATTCAGAAGGGGTGGAAAAGTATATAATTTGAATAAGGAAGAGTGGATGGCTTTGAATGAATTAAAAAGGTCCAATGAGCAATATGTTTATACTCAATCTGATAAAGGGGGCAACTGGGTAATTTTGCCCAGAGAAAAATACAATTCCATAGCGTTGGGGTTATTAAATGAAGCTAAAGTGTATACAAGGTTAGCTTCTAATCCTATTAAAGAATATAACTCCATACTGTTGGAAGTGCTATAGAGGGGTGAAAGGTTGGGATTCTTTACATCAGCAGATGTGAGGAGGTTACATATTAAGAATCCAAGAAATGCAAGATTTTTTATCATACCTAAGTTACATAAGGATGTTAGGAATCCCCCGGGTCACCCCATTGTTTCAGGTAAGGGTGCTTATTTACAAAACATAGGAATTTTTTTAGATTCTGTATTAAAGTGCCATCTGTATAGAATACAGGCTCATGTGAAAAACACTAAAGAAATATGCATGGAAATGAAAAACATTATTTGGGAACAGGATTTTTATTGGGCTAGTGTAGATGTGAAATCTTTGTATACCAGTATTAATAAGCATTGGGGACTTGAAGCCATTGGAAAAATGTTGGGAGAGGGACCTAGGACTAGTTATATCATAAATCTTTTGGAATTCTGTCTAACACACAACTGTTTTGAATTTGAGGGTAGGTTTTTCTTACAAAATGAGGGCACTGCAATGGGGCACCATATGCACCCTCATATGCTATTCTATTCATGGCCCATTTTGAGAATTCATTTATTTATTCAAAGAGTTTTTTTAAGAACAAGGTGGTGAAATATAAGAGATTCATCGATGATCTCTTATTTTTATGTAGGGGTGACCCTAGTGAGTTTGAAAAATTTGTTTTGGAGATGAGGGACAACCCATGTGGTTTGGATTTCACATATGTAGTAGGTAGAAAGAATATCCAGTATTTGGACATTGAGTTGTATGTTGGGTCTGACAATAGGGTACAATATGAACCCTTCTACAAAGCCACAGCAGCGGATAATTTTTTGCACGCATCTAGCATGCACAGTGATTGTCTTATAGATTCCCTTCCATTGGCAGAATTTAAACGTATTGGGTCCAATACTTCTGAACTTGGAAGGATTGGGGTGGAGTTTGATAAAATTGAGACAAAGCTTATTGAAAGGAGTTATTCAAGGAGGACAATCAAGTCAGCTAGGGCAAATGTAGAGCAGGATTTGGGTTTAAGGAAGTTAGACAGGAGGAGACACTTGTACACCAAGAAATGTCCAAACGGCCAGATGGGAAATGTTGGGGATGAAGGACAAAGGGAGAAAATATTTTTTGTCACCAAATATTCTCAATTTTCCTGTATTTTGAGAGAGACAGTATCAAAATTATGGCCCATTGTTACTGGAGATGATAAGGTGGGGAAGTTATTTCCAACAATGGTCACTTTTTCTTATGTTAGATATCCAAATTTAAAAGAAATACTAAACATTAAAAGTAAGTTGATGAGTAACATTAAGAAAGGAACCTACCGATGTGGTAATTGCAAGGTGTGTGCTAGGGTCAGAAGTCTTGATGGAACCAAAATTAACAATGTATGTTACAATGCTCTGGAATATTTCGATTGTAATTCATCGGGGGTGGTTTATATCATAGGATGTGGTTGTGCTAAACAGAAATGGTATATTGGACAAACTAGTAGGAAAGTTAAACTTAGAATTCTGGAGCACTTGGGGGACATCAGACACAAAAGATTAGATAGTCCGGTGGCCAAGCACTTTTGGGAGCAGCACAAAGGGGTTCCTGAAAGGTTTATTTTTTGTGTTTTGGGGAAACCAAATGTTTTTGGTGAGAATAATGCATGTTTTCACAATAAATTATTGGAAATGGAGTCTAGATTTATCTTAAATTTTAATACTCTTTTTCCAAATGGGATGAATTTGGAGGTGTAAAAATTATATAAGGTAACAGCCTTGTTTAAACATATCAAATGCAAAATGGTTTGGAGTGTATTAAACATAATGATCACATTCTTTTATATATATTTTTTGTATTAAAAATTAAAAATACAAAAGTTATTGTCATGGAAGATAAACTATGTTAGTATATTTAATACACAATACATATTTCACATATGAGGTGAAGTATGAAATTTTAAAGGTGAAGTTGGAAACTTCAAATGAAAAATATTGTTGGTAAAATCAAGGTTTGGTTAAAAAATTGACTGAAAATGTTTAATTGTTTTATTGAATCAATTATTTATGCAAATGTTTTGAAGATGTGTTATAAAAGGGGTGTTGTTTGAATTATAAATGTATTCCATGAGAAGGCGAAGGCCGAGACACCAGAATTAAAGAAATTTTCTGCACAGTTGGACTGCTTGTGTTTAGCATCATTGGTATTTTTGGATTTTTGAATTTTGGAGTGTGTTTTTGAAAAGGTCCTGCATCAGATTGCAAAGATGATGCCACATCCAGCACTGACCCAGGAAGCTGCTGAGGAAACAGTTATGATAGTTCTGAGGGTGAGGACTAAATTCTCATTGTTCTCAATTTGGATGTGGTCCCCTACCTGTCCCATATCAGGGTGTTCTCCAACCTTTTGTCTCCATCACCATCCCTGTCTGTCTTGTGTGCCCTATATGTTTGCACACACTTCCTAACCTACCCTACCTTCCTGACCCTCACATTCCCAAGCACCTGTCCTAACATTCCTCTTTCTTACCAAAAAATAAGAAAAAGATGGGCACCTGTTCCACCAAAAAAAAATGATATTCTGTACATTGCTCTCCACTTTACCTATGTGCCATCTTGACAGACTTGATTTGGTCCAGTTGTTCTGTTGTTATTAACCATCAGTTGTGTTGTAACTCTCCAAAGGCATTTAATTATGTGTACAATTGTACATTTATGTTGTGAAGAAGAGGTTAGCTATAATGCTCTCCAATGACCCCCTGCAAATCCCTGTATTCTTTCCCCTGTGTCTTAACCCATGATTCCCAAACCCACTTTTGCCACTGTCCTATCCACCCCTTTTTGACATGCTTAATCTTGTCAAAAAATAGATTCACCCACAGAGCACATGGCCAGAAATGGCCTATGGAAAAACCTTCCCTTTATGCCCTCTGCATTTGCACAAAGTTTGGTATGGCACAGCAGTGCTGACTGATACTTCATGCTCTTTAACTTCTTATTGCAAAAGCTGATGATTTCAATGTAATCTGCAGTGGTCAGGTTACTTTCATACAAATGTGGTTAAATCCACTGTGCTATGGGAATATAGGAAAAAGGCTAAAGCCGTTACTGTGATACAGTTAATTCACAGACTCATAGTTTGTTAATAAGTCAATGCCCCAATGACTATTCTAAGCCTAGGCAAGTTTTCCTGAAAGAATAATGACATTTTGTATCCAATTAGGACATTGAGGGCCAGACATATATAAGCTGCATCTGTCCATAAGGGACACAGGTGCCAGGCACAGTGTAAATTTCCTATTCCCCATCCACTGGTCTAGGGTGCACTTAAAATGGTACTAGATTAACTCAGCTTTTCATGGATGGGAAACCTGTTGCATGGGAGGGTAGTGTCTTGGATCTGTCTATGAAGTATGTTCTATTTAAGTCACAGACATTATCTTTGACCTTGTATTTTTGTTTGATTTACGAATATGCAGGAGGCTCATAACTGTGGGGTTTGGGGATAACTTGTAAGCCCATCATAGGTCATCCCTCAGCAATCTATAGGGGACTGAGTAGAGTGAAAGGGATCTAAAGCTCTTTGCATAAGGCAAGTTTGTTACACCCTGTATTCTTTTTGTAATGGCCTCTGAGGTTGCTCTAGTTGCTGCATATGCCTAGTTGGGTACACACGAAAGGGAGCATTGTACTCCATGACTGGTCTGATAAAGGCAAAATACAGTGGGCTCATTATGAAACTATGGATATTAAACAAGGGACCCTTATATCTTCAATCTAACAGTCTCCCAACTGAGCTATTTTAAAGTAAGAGTACTTATGTTGTTGGATGAAAGTTTCTATGTGACAAGTTGAAATAATTGCCCTGCTTATAGACTGATGTGTTTGCATAGCGTCATGGGTTTGATTACAGCTGTAGGTCAATTTATTAATTTGTGTCATTTAATATTCCTATTGTATACTAAACTGCACATATGTATTTCCCTCCATATACATTTCATTAACATACAATTTGAACAGTACAGCAAGACATAGTTTGCAAGAACATTGCAACCGCAACAGAGAAATTTATTAAACCAACTTTATCCTACTTATGTCTTTATTGCACTCCCCTAACCTTTATTTGTCCCTAGTGCAAGCACTTTATTGCACAGATCATGACAGATTAATAATAATTTAATAAGTAAGAGTAACACACTATAGTGATGTCCCTTTATGTCCCACAAAACATATTGTTGCTATGCACTCTGCATCTGTTTCTGTTTCACTTTCTTGACTCTTTCTTCTTCAGTAAGTTGGCACTGTGCTTTAACTGTGCTATTTAAATGCTGTCGGGTAGTAATTCCTTGGTGGTGTGATGTGCTAATACTCACCTGTACAGATCGATTTTAAACTAATTTCAATGGTTCTAATCCAGCCATTAGCTATGTGTTACTGTTTGGAACACTATCTTATGTGTATTTGTTGGCTACATATAGTTATTAGCCAAACATTATCTTTCTTCTGTATCAGCTACTTTGTCCCTGTGTCCCTCTCACCTTGTTGATGTATTTTGTCCCTTCTGTTTCATTTTTATTTATAATTTGCATTCATGCAATGTCTGGAGCTGGGCAACAAATGCATATAAGGCTAAATGGAAGTCCACAGTTTATGGGAATAGATTGCAATTTTATTGCCTTCAGCTGCATTACTCTGTTGCACCCTGGGCCACAGTTCTGTGTTATGTTTATTCAATTTACTGCACTTTTCAAGAAGCTGAAGAGTTAGATGTAAAGATTGCAGTGCTCAGTAGGGTAATGAAGATGTATATATACATTCAAATTTGCTGAATTCTGTTGTCAAATGTTAACTATCAGAAGCATGATTTCTTATGTGGTGTGCATAGATACTCCTCCGGTATAAATGTTTTTTTCTTGGAATGTTCTAATGGTTAGAATGCAGATGGATGAGAAAACATTTCAGAATGTTTTGTCTGACCCCTTTGGCTGTAAACGTTGGCTACACCTTCCCTTATCACATTATTATCCTGCTGCTGTATTAATGTGCCTGCTCCCTATTGTGAAACCTGTCTTGTACAGATCTTTGCACAAAAGTTGGCACAGAGCAACATTGAATACTGCTAATTATGCAATGACTGGCCATTAATATTCAAAAATCAGCACAGTGATTGGCCAGCCCAAACAACGCCCCTGTTGTAAATCTGAGAATATACCAACGGAAAAAGGTCCGGTCACCCAGGCTTTTTCCCATTAGTATATCTCATAATTTCTTTTATTTACTTTTCTTTCTTTTTTTAAACTAAAAAAGAAAACAAGACTTGAAACGAATGAGGGGGATTATGCAGATAAAAATAAGGGGATAATCAGGTATGTTGTGC
The DNA here is from genome assembly GCF_019279795.1 of Protopterus annectens. Lineage (NCBI taxonomy): Eukaryota > Metazoa > Chordata > Ceratodontiformes > Protopteridae > Protopterus > Protopterus annectens. The sequence continues at coordinate 1,052,545,697 of NC_056731.1, read as the reverse complement.
AAAATTAAAGAAACTTACCTGATTATCTTTTTATTTTGACTGTCCCAGCTCTCCTGAATGTAAAAAGTCTCCCGATTTCTTTTTTTATTTTTTTATTTTCAATAAAAAAACAAAAAAAAAAACAAAGGAGATCTTCCTTTCTCCATTGCTACTTTTGCACAGCACTAATGTACTGCGTAAGCATGAGAATGCGAGTCTCATATGCATGTTCAGTACATCAGAAAAAGTCCCCGGATGCCAGAAAAATGCAGAAAGGCACCACAGAGGTATTATATAAAGACATTATTTAAGAAAAGTAAGTATTTTTTTTCTTAAATAATGTCATTGTATGATAGCAATAACCCATGGCTGGGTGTGGGTAATGCTGGATTTACGCACAGTTGGCTTTGTTTGGTCAGTCGGGCTACACCCTTGTGACCAAACCACACCAGCCATGGGTAAATCTAGCATTACCCACACAGCCATGGGTTATTGCTTAATTGCCATTCTAAGTTTAGTACTTCAAGTTATAATTACACATGAGCTAATATGTTGCATCAGCACCAAAATATAGCTTTCAGCAGTGCACTCAAAGAGTAACAACAGATAAATAAATCCGATAATTATTGTTTTACATTGCACAACATCTGTATGTCTGTATTATTTTTGCCAACAGATAATCTTGATTTCAGTATGTTGTTGTCTCAATTACTTCAGTTGTTTAATTTATGTCTGCTATGCAGTGTTGACACTTGGAAAAGTGTTACAAATTTGTTTAGCATATTCTCACATAATCCATCACTGTTATTCTGCAGTGCATTATCCTATGTATGACTTGCACATTTGTCTTGGCAATGCACATAGTGAAAGTATGAGACAATACAAGTGTGCAATCATCCCAACCTGAAGTGGCAGGATAATTGGACTGATACTTCACTGTTTTCCAACAGCTGTCTATGGCATCCCATAATTTGAAACTTATCAATTTCCTTCACAGTAACACACTGTACATGAAGGATAATATCTACATTTTAGTACAGAAATATATAATTACATGTGGGAATAATAGTGATGTTACACTGTCCTCTGCACAAATACGCATTTGTTGTTCAACTTGTGATGCACACTACCACCTATCCCAAACAGTGTTTTTTCAAGAAGTTCAGATGTGTTATTCACATTCTTAATGTTATTCTTCATCTGTGGTATTTGTGACTAGTATAGGTCTTTCAAGATTGTGCAAACAATTACGTAGAATGTTCGATACATGGGAAACTTGTGCATGGAGTGTGTATAACACTGCATGCTGTATCCCCTTTCCTGAGAAAACAGTTAACTCCTTTATCCTACTTTTTAATGAAATATGGGGAATGTGCGTGTGTGTGTGTGTGTGTGTGTGTGTGTGTGTGTGTGTGTGTGTGTGTGTGTGTGTGTGTGTGAGGATATTTACAGTTAGGTGAATGTGCTCAATCAACTTCTACTCTGGATAAGCATTTTAAACTGCTAGATGACTCCACTTTCCCCTAATTACACATTTCACAACCACAACTTCTTTGCAATACAAGGGTGCAGCTCGACATACTAAGTACAATTTTCTGCATATTACTTAAAGTCTAAATTAATACTCTCATAGACTGAAAAAATATCTATTTCATGTTTTTTAGAAGGGAAAGTGATGTGCACATTTGTTAAGTGGGGGGTGTTTCCATTTTCCAAATGACAGGTGGGTTTTCAGGCAAAAATAAGAGCACACAATTACAAAAGTGTATTCTCTGTTATCGTCTCTGTCTAATCCCCTGGGGAAACGCACTGATGAGATCATTCTTTCTAAAGTGAACTGTCATACTTTGAATGTCAAAATTCTCCTGTGGTGCATGTATTTCTTACACTATTATCTAGGATGTGTAAATAGATAGGAAGTTTGAATACAGCAGTGCTTCATATTTACAAGTGTATGTGTGTGTGAGTTTGTGTGTGCGTGTGTGTATGGGGGGGGGGGCTGCAAATGAACTCAGGATTTGTTTACACACATTTGAAGTGGCAACATTTACATCCCTAGATGGCTATAAAAGTAATTTTACCAGACACATCTCCTTGGCAATACACTGCTAATGTCAACCTTTCATAAAATCTGTTCACCTCACTTGTAATTATTATTCTCCTGTGGCACTGGCTAATGCTAATTTGCAGTACAAAATGATGTAAGTCGATAGGTAGTTGGCTCCAGTCCATCATTACTTAGTGTGACGATGATTACTGTCATATGCCATTAGTCACCTCACTTCTACTTATGAGATGGATTTACAGTGGCCCACTGTTACACTAGCAAATCCAAGTAACACCACTGAAAACAATTTTTTGACCCTACAATGATTATATAATGCTACCATAACTGCAGTATCTCACAGCTGAAGTGTGAATTCTCCTGTTCTGTTTGTACATTATGTAACGACATATGTAGGATGTTTAAGGCCAGCTGTGAATGTGTCTTTCACCCTCATATCATGCATACTACTCTTCAAATACATATATGATGTGTAGCTGTGCAGTGTTTTTTGTGAACTTCGACCACTTTTTAACATAAAAAGCCAGTTAATAAACAGTGGTGAAGGCATCCATTTAAATATGCAGTGTCCCTATTGTACCTCAATATGTTGTGTGGCGCTTGCAATTCATGTACTAATCTTTAGTTTGTTGTCTTGGGTATCCAACTCAAATGCGGCATTTCTGCTCAGACTATATTGTGTCAGTCTTATTGTGACTGCACATGTCACTAACACTGTTGTCAAACCATCTGCTAGGTACATGTCTAGATGCTGACACCTCTTACAAAAACCTATGATAAGTTGTCTGATAGCGATGCTTTCATTCAGAGTTATGATGTCAAATGATTACATTTTCCTTACATAACATATGTAGGAAATGTTATCCTCAAGAACGAGGGAAGGGCACAGCATTCTGTATGTTGTTGACTTAGGACAGCAATTACAAGCATGCATATTCCATGCAGCCATGGCATGATACAATGCCTTCATATATCAACATATCTCACAATTGTAGTGACATCCTACCATGGTGCATTTATCTTGTACAATATCATGTATTTTCTGCTGTCAAATGTTTGTGTATTTAACATCTGCATTCAGTGGCTGTTAGCATTGTTAAGCCTTATACTGTAATGCACAAATGGCATCCACCATAGTTACAATGTGTCCATTTACAGTGGGAGTGGCCTCCACCATTCCTCTTATCTCAAACAGATTGTTAACAACACATACATCTAATGTAATAAATTAACAAAGGTGGAGTTTTACAGTTTTGTTAAGACTTCTCCTGTGTTGTATATGGTTCATCCACATGTCATTAATCAACAGATTCACACAGATTGCAGTTCGATTCCTGAAAGGGCAACATTATATGAATGCACTGACATTACATAAACACCATTGTATCTAGTTATTCGTATCCAGTTTTATGTTGGACAATGGCATATCATCACAGTTTGTCCCAGTCCACTTCAATGAACACAACACACTGAATGACATTTGACGACCTTTATTAAAACTTCCATAACATAACTTTGATTACCAAAATTTGTTAAATACAACTGGACATAGTGTAGTCAATTCTAAACACAGCATAAACATCTTTGCAATGTTAATCAGTACAGCGTACCTGCTCATCCTGCCCAGTAAGCAACACCCATACCTTTGCTCACTTACTTTACTTATAAACATCCTTATAATGTTAACCAGGGCAGCTTACCTGCTCATCCTGTCCAGTAAGCAGCGTCTATATCAAATATTAATCAGGACAGCGTATCTGCTCATCCAACCCAGTAAGCAGCATCCATACCTTTGCTCACTTACTAAACCATTCACTGAATTACCTTCAAACCAAATAAGCAGCATCCTTACCTTTGCTTGCTTATCTGTTCAACAAAAACTCTTTGAAATGCATCACCAGAGACCAAAGGGGGAACAGAAGAGGGCCAGCCTGTCTCTTTTCTCCACCACCAGCCTGCTCAGGCTGTTCCCCCTCACCACCAACTTCCATCAGCTAGCCACCTTTAGGGAATAAGGCCAAACATCATTCAGAGTACAATAATTACCAGGACATTACCAGCCCCTGGCAATTACTTAATGCTTACCAAAGCATCACCTGCCACTGGAGCAAAAATACTCAAAACCCCAACCACCAAATTAAAGCAATTGCATATTCCCCATCCCAAACAATTCATTTACTTGCCCATTGACATGCAGAACCTGAAGAACTTCAAAATGTCATTTAACAACTGCCTTGCCAACACAAGCTACCCATAACAAAAGTAAGACACCTAAACCCCATGATGGCTTTAGCAGTCTGACCCCTCTTTACTCTACCAATACCCTTGAATTCCACCAACAATATCAAACTGAAAATGCCCAATGCCACAGGTCAAAACCAGATTATACCAGAATTAAAATATCCTATGCCACCTGGTCAACACAAAATTAGTGACATGCCAACCCCATCCCGCTTGTAGAAATTAAACTACATCAGCTAATAAGCCTATCAAAGTAACCCATTCAAACTGGCCAAATAAACACGGCGTACATCTGCAAGAAATCACCACTGCCCCATATGTAATGTGCTTTAATGACCATTGAATAAAATTACCTAATACACTATAGCCTCTTCAGCACTCAGAACATCCACAAAATAAAACCATTACCTTTCAAGTCCATTTCATCAGGGCATTGACTGTTTCTCACTCAACACTCCATCTGTAACCTCAGTGTACCCATCCAAGTGATCAAGACTTCTATTGAAACCTACATTCAGATTTAACATGCAGCAAAGCCATTCTCATTATAACAACCATCTAACGTATGTGATCTATATGTCTTCCTCTACAAATATATCCAATATTCAGTATCTAGCAACTCAGCAGCATGGAAGAAATCCCAAGAGTACGCAGCGAAACCCACACATACACAATGAGGGCACGCACGTCCCACAAAACTGGCCGATAATCAAACTGGAGAACCTCTAGCTGTGAAATGACAAACTGCTGCACCACAGTATCCCATGATATTTAAATATTAAAAGTCTTAATTCTACCATGAATTGTACATTATACTGTAACACAAATCAAACAAGGTCATAAAACATGATACTTATTCTAGAGTTAAACAAAAAGTTGGTTGTGCTTCTTTCTTCTTCCGAATCACTGTGCTTGCCTTTTAACCTATCTATTTCTGATTACTCACCCAATGCACACCATCATCTACAAAGAAAAGGACAAAAGTATATCCACTAATATGTATGGAGAAGGCTCCATCTTATACCCACCTATTCCACACTACAGCCACAGCATTCCAAGACCCCATCTGCAAGAAAGAAAAGACCTGTAAGTCATCCAAATTACATAACACACATTCCAAGACATCTTCAAGGACAACCTATCCTGCCAACCCGGGAAGGAATGTAACACCGCCACCCACATCTATTACAAAGCAGTCAAAACTGAAGCTATGCCTCCAATGCCCTATCAAATAGACTTGTCCTTCTCTTCTGTCCCATTTCACTCCCTCATTCCACAAGATCCAAAATGATAAAACAAGCCCTCAAAATGTGGAAAGCATGGGCAAGATGTGACTTAATTAACTTCAGTTAGGAAGGTCATAGGATAGTTAAAAAACATGACAAATCCTCAATTAATGGGGGAAACAAGAATACAAAATTAGGGACAGATTAGCTATTGCTCTTTTAACTTCAGAAGTTAACAAGAACAGCGTTTTCGCCACACTCATAAGGTAGCTTCATCAGAGGAAGTAGTAAAACACCAGGAAGCGCTTAACATTTTAAATAGCTTCAAAACCATTACATCACTTCCTAGATTAAATTGACAACCATACGAACAAAAATCTAAATATTACAATCATTTAAACTAATGACTTTAAAACCACATTTACTAAAAAGGATAAATACTAGAAGATTTTATCTAAATTACTTAATACAATTCTTCACAAAAAATAATATAAAACCAAAATTGTGTATATTATTATACTTAGCACTCTTATTAGTGTTTGACCAACTAATTTTCATATAAAAATATTTACAATGGGATTAGTAAACAAATACACCCATTTAAAATATGTATGTGTGTATATATGCGTTCTATACACACAAGTAAACAAGCAAACATAACGCAAAAAATATATGTATACACATTGTTCTTGCATAATGCAAGAAATAACACTCTATTTTAAAAACCAAAAGCAAGGTAAATGCAGAAACTACAGATGGTCACATATTTATCTCATGTAAGATTTATATTTTAGAACTGGTGCTATGTTACAACATTCATTAAGACCAGGTGTGTTAAAAGCATTAAGCTTGAGTTGCCACACCAGTTCACGGTTCTCCAATAGTAGAGAAGTTGGACCACCTCTCAAAGTAATAGGTATGTGGTCTATACCCATGAAAAGGAAACTGTGGCCAGAGTTGGTTGTTATATGCTTGGCTAACGCATTTTCGCATTTATTGTTTTTGATGGCATAACAATGTTGATAAATGCGTTCTCTAAACTTTCTATCGGTCTTACCGATGTAGAACGCAGTACAGCAAACACAAAATGCCACATAAATAATAGATTTAGTGTTACAGTTAATCTTAAAATGGATATCATATTTCTTCTTTCCTATACTAAAGGAACTACCTGTCTTTATAACATTACACCAGTTACATAGACCACATGTGAAACATCCCTTCACTCTATTGAAAATATTACATCCTCTTCCACTCTGTAATATTTCTTTAATGTTACTACCTCTCTTATATACAATTTGCGGTTTTTCCCCAAGTTTCTCCAATAGGAGGGGGTTGTTAGAAATAAAGTACCAGTTTTTGGTAATAATTCCTGCAATTAGGCTTGAATTTAAGCCAAAAGTGGTGATGAAACTACTTTGGTAACAAGGTGTATCTATATCTTGTGTAGTATCAATAGAACCTCTTAAAGAAGGGGAACCTGAACTGTTCAGGTCAGTCAATAACTCAGGACTAACCTCTTGTTCACTACTAAGAAGTGGCTTATAAAAGCCTTTTGTTCTCTTTGTCTCAACTTCGAGAACCAACTCGTCTATTAGATTATGTGGGTAGCCCCTGTTTGAAAACAATTCCTTCAGAAAGATACATTCTGATAAAAAATCTGCTAATTCACTGCACATTCTAACAGCCCTCACCAGCTGCCCTTTCACTATAGCTCTTTTTAACTTAAAAGGGTGGGAGCTAGTGAAGTGCAGGAAGGAATTGACATAAGTGTCCTTTCTGAAAATAGTCGAGTAGAGTTTTGAGGTTTTTGGGTCTATATTCAACCTGACATCAAGGTAATCTATCTCATCCTTTGCAAATCTATAGGTAAATTTCAGGAATGGTGTCGTCTGATTAATGTATTCCATAAAAGATTGTACTAACATAACGTCACCTCTAAAAAGAATGAAGATGTCATCCAGGAACCGAGTGTAGAAACCTATTTTTCCATTCCATATTGGGTGGTTAAAAACAAAATGCTTTTCCCAATAGGCCATGAAAATGTTGGCTACACTGGCCCCACAAGGGGACCCCATTGCTACCCCTTGTTTTTGAATATAAAATTCATTTTCAAAGGTGAAATAGTTGGAAGACAAGACAATGTCCAATAATTCAGTGACGTTGTCAATTTCAGTTCTGGGGGCCCCTAATTCGGACAGAAGCAGACCAACCCATTCTGTAGCCTCTTCATGGAGAATAGAGGTGTACAAATCGACAACGTCGATTGTCAAAAAGTTGAAAGAATCTTCCCAACAGATGTTATTGATGTTTGATAGAAATGACCACGAGTCCTTGCATATGCTTGGGATTAATCTCAGATACTTGGAGAGCACAGAATCAATATATTTGGCACAAGGGTAGGATATGGAACACCTCCCATCAACCAGTGCTCTCATCGGTGTATCCTCTAAGTTTTTATAAATCTTGGGTATCCCAAACATAACAGGAACTTTAGGGTGTATAATATCTATATATTTCAACAGATCCAAATCAATTCTCCCCTCAATAAAAAGGTCCCTGTAATAACCTCTAGTTCGGTTAACACAACCATTCATCTCATTCCGCGAGGAAATTTCATACGCTGGGGAATCAAGAACTGTAAGCATTCTATGAACATATTCAGTATGTTCAAATATAGCCAGCCCACCCCCTTTATCAGGTTTGATGATTCTGACTGAAGAGTCACGTAACCTATTAAGGGCAGATAATTGTTCCTTAGTTATATTAAATTTGTTAGTCAATGGTTGATAGTTTATATCCATGTGTCTAATATCTAGCTCACATGAACTTTCAAACATACGCAATGCAACATGTAGGGGGGGGTTGAACACACTAGGACGTCTTAAACAGTTTGTAAGGCCACCCCTTGAATCATTGAATAACAAGTTATTATTTTATTATTATATTATTTTTTGTGAAGAATTGTATTAAGTAATTTAGATAAAATCTTCTAGTATTTATCCTTTTTAGTAAATGTGGTTTTAAAGTCATTAGTTTAAATGATTGTAATATTTAGATTTTTGTTCGTATGGTTGTCAATTTAATCTAGGAAGTGATGTAATGGTTTTGAAGCTATTTAAAATGTTAAGCACTTCCTGGTGTTTTACTACTTCCTCTGATGAAGCTACCTTATGAGTGTGGCGAAAATGCTGTTCTTTTACATTAAAATTGCGTTAAGGATTTCCTGTGCTGTGGTTTTTTGCAGAGTTCCAAGCTTCCATTTCACAAGTTTGTCCGTGCTTTTTTACTTGTCAGAAGTTAACAAAATAACAAGATTCTTGTTAACCTGCATTCCTGAAGGAACTGAAGTCTGAAACCAAAATATATGTCATATTCAGTGAGTTAATCCAAAGTAATTTGCCAGAAAACTACAGTTTTGTGAGGGACAGACATTAAAACACATATTCCCAAACTGAAACAATGGTAATGAGATCTCCGCCTCCCCCCTCAAATCTGGACACTCTGCAAACACCCCTGAATTTGGATAACCAAGAGTTACCCATTAACACCCCCAATCCACTGTTCAAACCCCTACCCTGCGTCCGAAGGACAGCAAACCCAAGAAGTATCCCCCCTCCTAGCATAGCGTTGTTTGTTCCCACAAATGCTGACTGCACACTTTGACATTTAGAGATATCCATCATCATTAGCTACAGCCTTTACTCCTTCCACCATTGCGACTGTACTGCAGTCATCCCTAAGATAAATGAGCCCGCTAGCCAACAATACACACCAACACAATCTGCCATCAATGTGATCTCCAGCCTCACAATGTGCTGAGAGGCATGCCTGAGGGTCTGCAGGAACCCGCACCCCCATCGCTCCAAAAAAAAAAAAAAAAAAGAAACACCCAACACACACAGCCCATCTGCAGCCAACTTCCATGCACCACAACAGCAGCTGCCACCAGGCTCAACTGCACGTGTCCCAAGAGCGACCACACCCATGAGCTCTTGAAACCCACCCCCACCAGTCATGACAAGCAGCCAGGCAGAAACTGCGAACCACACAGGCAAATCACCAAAGCAGCATGAAAACCCAGCAAAACCGTGAACCAAGAAAGTCCCAAAGATGAGGAACAGCCCAAAATCCTGAGCTAGATCTCTGGACCCTGGGAAAAATCTGTACAGCCAAGAGGCATGCTGAGTCTCCCCCAACCACAACAAACAGCACCACACAATCGCCCAAAGTGGGAGGGAGCACCCCTCCCCAAAAGCCCACATTGAACCACCAAAACAAGTGGTCCAATTCCCAAACACTCCCAAAAAACGATGACCTGCTGCACCCTACGTGAAGTGCACCACTGTCACCCCCTGCGAAAGCAAATGGAAACACTTGCCTTCCCAATGCTCACACTATTAGCTCAACAATGAAGTTCAATTTGAAACCCAAGACCCTCCAATGTCTCAGCCACCAACCAACCAACCAACCACTCTGCCTCTACACCAATCAACTGAAGAGCAATCATACCCATAGCTCATGCCACTGTTGTGTACCAGTCCTGCGATGCCAAATGCCTGTCTCCCGGCAGACCACCAAAAGTACCCCGGGTGCTGCACACCCCACCCAAGTCCAGGCTTAGCTGCCATTCACATTGCAAAACCACAAAATGTTTCTCAACTGATTCAGGTCCATGCCTTGAAGACACATTACTGGCAATAACTCCCCTACTGGCATTTTTAATGAGTCACAACCTGACCACTTCACTGATTCAATTGTCCACCACACTACAAAACCAGGATGCAGTGCTCATGTGCAAATCCGTGCAGAACCGAGAGTGGAGAAAAAAAACAAAAAACTTTTCAATGGCAATAGGCAGGGAAAATGGACAGGAAGCCAGCCCTCCAACTGAATGGATGCCCATCAGACCAATTGACCATGCACCAAGCAACGCCACCATGGACCGGAAGAGCAAAATGTAAAGGAAAGTTACCATTCAATGATCAAGTGTGGGTGTCAGATGTTCACCAACACTGCACAAACTGCTGTCACTGAGGAAGAGCCACCGAAAGAAAAAGAAGAAGCCAACACAGGACACAACAATGAGACCACTCACATCCCATCTGCAATAGTCTATAACATTACTTGCCAATTATTTCAAAAGAAGATGTCAAGGTTCCATTCTTAGAAGTAAACAATTCATTTTCAAACATCCTGTCATCAACTGATATAACTTTCTAACAAAGCCATTACCCTGTCAAACTTCCCGCAAGCACTCTGCAACATCCATCCTCCTATTTACTAGACGCTTTTTTTTTTTTAATCCTAGTTACAACTAAAATCTCTTACATTTTAGTTTTGCTGTTATAATGAGGTTCAAGCCAATTTGCCCACAACTCCGCACCCCGGTGTACAGTGCCGTCCGTACTCACCAACTGCTGCAAATAACCACCTCAACATGGCGGCACAACCTCTGTCAAGGAAAAAAACACTCTCCCCAAGAGCTCGCACCTCCAAAACCTTGACTCTCCAGTCTATTTGCCCCTCTACTCCTTGGTGTCATGAGAAACACTGGAAACTGTGAGGCAGAAGTGCAGACAAACAAATAGTAAAACAGGCATGGTCCACGAACAACGAACCACCACCAATCCAAGCAGATGCCAGTAAAAGCCCAGAAAACAGCAACCACCGCTAAACCCAACCCAAGCAAATGTGGATGAATACTCCTGCCATCCAGGCAGCCAAGCGAAAAATGCCAGCCAGGCCTGCAACTCAAACAAGTCCACTCTAACCACTGTACAACTGTACCACTGAGAGGCCTGACCACACCTCACCTGCATCAAAATGCCTTCACTCAAATCCCTGTAAAGAAAATAAAGTTTGGCTCCCCTTTACACAGGGAAAAGGGGGGAGGAGATGTACTGACTTGAATTAACAACTACCTAGCAGTAACCCCATACACTGAACAGCCCTGCCCCATCCAAGCTCACCAAGCTCACATCACACAATGTATTAATGCCCAAAGTAAAACCAACCTTTAATTTACGCAAGTTACTCCATCAATATCCCCACTAGAACTGCAACAGCTTTGGAAATCTATTATTAGAGAAATGAAGACAGTATTATATCACCATACTCAACTTGTTCTTTGCCTCACTATTAACCCCAATTCCTACCTGACCACCAAAGTCCCTAAAAGTCATCTCGGATGTAACCCTGCTCTGTAGCAAGTTCACGCCAAAATGTGATCACTTACCCAGCTACACTCAACTAAATCCCTTAAGCACCTACCACCCTTATCTCATTTCCTTCCAATCAGCCCTCTCACTGTGTAACCCTTTCACCTCCCCAACCCATTGAACTTCCATTAATATCAACCTAACACCTCCCTTGAAGATGTCCCAGGACAACTTGGCTTGTGCCAAGCCTCATTTATGATTGCATGGCAGTGGAATGGTTGTTCAGGGCATGTTATGCTGTGAGTGCTCCTGTGGCACATGCATTGAGTATTGGCTTGTATAGCAAGCCTGCACAAATCGACCATAGTTCAGTTTGGGGACAATGTGCATGCACAATGGAAATAACCTGATACTCAAAAAAAGCATTTATATTGAACTGCTCAGTGTTGTGATGACAGTAACATGCCTAGCTCCTTTCCAACATTCTGACTAAATCTGATTGTTTGTGTTATATCTGCAATTCATTCTTATTTCACAAATTCAGTTCAGTTATTTGTGACAGCCTCCATACTAATCTGTTGGGCACATGCAGGCAATATAGAGGTCTTGAGAGAGACAGGTATAATAGGCAGGGGTTTGAATCTGGTAACATTGGTCTGTCAGACAAATGTGTCAGGAAACAGTGGTTACACACCGGCAATAGTTCTGGCATACTCAGAGGGACACCTTTTTCAGGCCTTCTCCTACAAGGTGAGGCTTCCATACCCCTTATAATAGCAAAGTGCAGTAAGCTCTTCAAGGGAGTTTTTCATGGCATGACCAATATGCATATTTCTGTGGCAACCATAATTGTTATGCATCTTTCTTATATATGTCCTGGCATGTGTTTAAAAATGACATGATGCGTGAATGTTTATTATGTCATTCATTTCTCACATGCATTATCTATTCCTAAAATAATGTCTTGTATGTCATCATCTAGACATTTCTCTATTATTGCAGTTTTTTTGTCATACTACACAGCTTAATGACAGATGATGGATTCAATAGATGTATCTTACTGTATGGCATGCTGCCAGACCATCTGAAACTGTGGCTTGTCTTCTTTTGCAACACTTTATTGTGTATTTATTATTTAATGTTACTGTTCCCTGTAATTCCATGTGAGCATGCCTAGTTTAATGATGCCTGAGATGCTTCCAAATCACAACAGAAAACTTGAAATCATGACATATCATCCAATCTGCATTGTCATTTATCACTTATTCATATTGGATAGTAGGTTCCCATTTAGCATTTACATGTCTATACAACACTTGCGTGTCTATTACATATTCGTAAGCAGAAGCATAGCTGGTTCAACCAGTGCCATGGGCTGGTGATATGAATCAGATCCCCACCCCCTCAGCTCTACAAATGAAGAGCAAGAAAAAAAGCACTTCACTGTAATAAGCTGATCACTACATTGTAAGCAATTGACTTATTACTGCTAGATCTATGCTTCTCCAGGTGCTTTCACTGAAGAGCAAAACCTTCTACTAGTGACCAGAAACATGATATGCTACCCTGCTACACTGCTCCAGCCTTACAGGTCTCATTTCTGTGCCCTGCTTCCAAACCTCCTTCAACATATTTTATTTAAAAAAAAGTATTTTTTTAAACTGTAGCAAACAGTTGCTGCAGTTTATACCCTGCCTGCATAGAGAGCTATAGTACTCATGTTTTAGTTTAAAACAAAAAAAAAAATCTTCTTTTTAAACTGTAGCAAACTGCTTGCTATAAATATAGCAAGTGGTTGCTACAGTTTATACCTTACTTTCACAAAATTTTGCAATAAAGAAAGAAAGATCAGGATCAGCTAATTGTACCCAGGCAGTTGGTCCTCTTACCCCTCCCTAGCAGAACTACTGTTAGTAGAGGGAAATATCATTTGGAATGGATACTACTGACATTTCTTTGCAAAAACATTCCCATTTCTGATGTAACTCACAGCTGCAAGGTCCGTTTGTTCTTGTGTATATATACTGAAGTGTAGAATACACCAGCAGTGTTGACTTGCATATATAATTTCCCTGCACATCTTTATTTATTTATTTATTTGACATTAGTTAACTGGGTTAGTCTGACTAGGTAAGTAGCCCTTTTTCAGTGGAGACCCGAGGAGAAAAGCTCCATAACAGTAATAGTATTAAACACTGTACATAGGATTACACATAGGTTCATAGGTTCATAGGTAGGTACTAAGCTATCGGCACAAGGGCCTATGTAAGCCTAGCCACCCAAGAAAGTTATATTCCTGTGCCCCTGTCGGGCAGAGCCACAGAAGTGATCCCCGGGGTATATTTCCTATTTCCCATCTACTTATCAAGATTTTTCTTGAAGAGTGCTAATGAGGAACGTTGCTTGAATTAGATGGGTAGCTTGTTCCAATGTATGGGAAGTCTCTGGGACAGAAATCTATCCCTCCAGCATGTCTTGTTTATTGTGGTGACAAGGTTTAGGTCTCTAGAGCGTGTAGCTCAGAGGGATTGGGATTTCTTTAGGTGTAACATGTCCAACAACTCTGGGTTTGACATAGCTTTATATGTTAGGCAGAGATCACCTCGGAGTAGGTGATATGCTATGGAATAAAGCTGTAGTTTTTTGAGATGGTCAGTGTAGTGCATCTGTTTGAGGCTAGTAATCATCTTTGTGAGGTACTTCTGTGGCCTTTCCAGCTTCTGCAGATGTCTTGTGAGGTAATTCCAAAAGAAAAATTGTACTCTATAATGGGTCTAATGAGTGTCAAGTAGAGGGGAACAATGACTTCTTTTTTCCTAGATGAGAACCCTTTTGTGATGAGGTGTGAGATGTAGAATGATTTCTTGACTACTTTGGTGATGTGGTTACTGTCCACCTGGGTGCCAAGGTCTCATCACACATTCAGCATTACGTAGACTGCCGCCTATGTGGTAGTTCATGGGTACAGACTTTTTACCAAAGGGGATGACAATGCACTTTTTGGCACTGAGCTTGAGGCCATGGCTCTGACACTAGGCATCTGTCTCAATGAAGCCCTTCTGTAGGATGTCCACATCATTTGGGGACTCAACTATGGCTCCTAGTTTGCAGTCATCTGCAAACTTCATTAGCCAAAGGACTCCTGTGTTAGCCTGCACTTCAGAGAAGTAGATACCAAACAGGAGTGGCCCCAGGACTGAACCCTGTGGTACACCACTTGTCACTGGCTTGAAGTCAGATTTGGGGTCTGCAACATAAGCTGAAAGAAATGCATTTGACAATATAAAATCAGAAAAAAGAAACAAATAATCCCTGTATAGAGGATTATACATAAACTAAGAGAATTACAATTGACAATATACACTAAGAAAAGTAAAATGTACAGTATGTCTAAGCGTGAAATGAGACAACATGCTAGTAGACTACAATATACATAATTAGGAAAAATACCATTAATAGTATGTGTAGTATATATCATATGCAATAACTGCAGTCTATGCATTCATCTCATAATATAGTTTCTGTTCCTGATAAGAGCTATCTCAACAACTGCATTTTATTGATATGTACATGGCATTTTCACTCCCTTTTGTTACACTGCAGTTTTATACCCCTGTCACATTCTTTGTTAGTATGTCTGTTCTATTTATGTGCATAACTCCCATATTGTCATTGATATATTGCAATATTTATGTTAGAAATGCTTCTTTGAGACCAGCACATTTGCCTACAGTATATGAGTGCACTTTACCAATTTCTACTGCTATATTAACTAATTATGCAATATATAAATATTCTTTTTCTTTACAATTCCTCCATTTCACCCCCCCCCCCGTTTAATATTTTGTCACTGTACTTGTATTTAATATTTCTGAGCTGCAGCATGTGCTTGCATCTTAGTTTTGCCTAAAACTAAGCTGTTTTGTTTACATTCTGTGCAGGTGCTTGGAAGCACCTTTCCATGGCTGTGAACACAGTTGCTGGCCACAAAAAGGTACTTGCAAACATGTAGGCTTGATGAGCATGCATATTCCCTTAGCTTTGCTACTCATTATGTTAACATGCTTATATCATGTAGGCTTATTGCAAAGCCTACATGATTGTTAATGAATCCCAGGGGATGGGTATATGGATGGAACCATATGGCCTATTTTCTATTTCTGGGCAGTAATTTGTTCTTTTAGAGAAGTAGTGTGTTTGTTTCAGAGGGATTAGAGGCAGATGTGTAGACAGTGTTTCAGGCATGTTATATTTCAGATATGAGTGTCAAATTGAGGTTATTTCTGACACTAGAACAAAAGCAGAATAGGCAGGAGGAAAGCAATTGTTCAGAACCAAATCGGATGAACTTATAAATGTTCATTCACAGTACAGTATCATCATTTTGCTATTTCATTAAGGTGGCATTTTGGTAGTATGCACTGAAACTTTAGAAGAGGAGCAGAAGTAACAATCAACAGTTTGAAATCAGAGATTAGTTGAAGAAGAGTGCTGTTTTTGTCAAATAATTTATGTTTAGTTACATCAGCAAACTGAGTAAGACTGGATGGAAGAGCTTGCCCTTTATCTTCTTGATATGAAATCAAAGGCCTGATTGCTCTGCCCACTCCCCAATCTGGTAAATGCCTTCTGATGAATTTTTGTATTTTTATGAGATTTGGAGAGGTATCCATTAGGGTCCTTGTATACCAAACACTAGATGTTGAGTTGCAATCAAGTGCATGTGAATGATGAATATCATAAAGAATATCTGTCCGAGGGGGAGCCTTTGGGAGAACCTAATAGTATAGGAACAAAATAAGACACGTCCTGTGACCATCTG
Source organism: Protopterus annectens (assembly GCF_019279795.1). Classification (NCBI taxonomy): domain Eukaryota; kingdom Metazoa; phylum Chordata; order Ceratodontiformes; family Protopteridae; genus Protopterus; species Protopterus annectens. The sequence goes on along the minus strand of NC_056731.1, from coordinate 1,052,529,203 downwards.
GATATCTTAATTCTGTCAGTTAAGTTACTGGTCGATCATTGTATAAGCATGCTAAAGTTACCAAGTTGGGAAAGCAGTATTACATATGGCAATCTCAAAAGCTTTTTTTTTTTTTCTAACAAGTCTATGCAGTTGTATCTCCTAATTTATTGCTACTGATTTTTTTTTTTTGCGGGATGTGGCTTGCAAATGGAAAGAGAGCTCCTATGCCATGACCAGGTTAAACTCCATGTTTTTGCTGTGTAGATATTTAACAGCTAATAGGAAACATTTTGTTCTAATACTGTGCAGAACAACTGAATAATCGTATCATTTCTCTAGAGACTTAAGGTTTTGGTAGACAAGCTTTATAGGGAACGGCTAAAGCTATGTGTTTTTTATGGAATTAAGGCATGATTTTACTTTACTGGCCCATTTGTGAGAATGGGGATGAGACAGACGATCATATTACTAAAGGTGAAGAATGTGGTTAATTAATAGAAATAATTGTTAAATGTTCTCATGCACAAGCACATTTTAATAATGGGACAGATTTCACTTTTATGGCTTCTTGGCCAATAGATTAAGCATTAGTCTGGATGGGATGTATAAAGTCTCGAGCTAGGTTGTGCAATGGGATATGGTATATATTGATGGAATACGTACTGCTTTAGTGCCACTTTTATGATATAGCTGATAACTAGAAGATTGTTTTTTCAGGATAATCAATTGTTAGTGGTCTAGTGATGACCTGAAATGTTTCAGGTTAGATTTGTATATTTTTTGTTGTAGCATGTATCATTCATTTTTACTTGCAGTTATGAAAGATCTTTCTTCATTACAGAATTTTATAGAGTGGGCGTGTGTTACTGGCAACTTTGTTTCAGTTTACTCTTTCCAAGACATAGTTTATAAGTTGTTTTTAACTTAATGGTCAGTCCTTTCTACAGTCTCTTTGGCAGAAATGGACCATGGAAGTAAATATTTGTAGGAAAATATTACTGAAATGCTGAAGAGTAAAGCATATAGAGTGTGCGCTGGTTTACAAGTCTAATTGTATTGGAAAGGAAGTCTGGATTAAAATTTGTCGATTGGAGTTGGTAGTGTGTGTGTGTGTGTGTGTGTGTGTGTGTGTGTGTGTGTGTGTGTGTGTGTGTGTGTGTGTGTGTGTGTGTGTGTGTGTGTGTGTGTGTGTGTGTGTGTATGTGTGTGTGAGAGTCTGACAGAGAGAGAGAGACAAGAGAGACAGAGTTTTGTTTCTACTTGTAAAATGCTCATATATAAACACTGAGTGATTCAGATAGGATGAAAAGTTTCGTGAAGTTTTCAGGATGTGATACTGATATCCAGTCAAGAGGTATTTTCTCTGTCAGTTGATTTATTAATTCATACAAATGAAGTAAATAGTTGGGTAATGCCAAAAGATGTGTTTGAAGGGGTGAGTGGATGTTTGCACTTGGCTTATTGTTAATGATTATTTCTGAGAGTAACAATATTTCATTCTGGATGTTATTGTGAATGCTATCAATAATCCACACACTTCAACATTTTGATAGTATCTTTCTGGAAGTCTGAGGTGATACATGTAAATACCAGGATGATATGTTTCATTTCGTTCATTTTAATTGTGATCAGGTTGGAGTTAATATATGAAATAGAATGGGAGAGAGTCTATTGAAGACTTAGTTATCCATAACAGTGAATGCTGAAACACTTACTATATCCTGATATTTTACTAGCTTCATCTTTTGGTTGTTTTACTCTCATTGCACTATATATATATATATATATATATATATATATATATATATATATATATATATGTATATACGTATTTATTCCCTATCAAATGTTATTATCAATGAAGCAAGTATCAAGAAGGTGTATACATTTCACTTTTGATACTTTTTATGGTTTATATATAAGAAATTTAATAGCCTTGCTCAATCAATATTTCTGTCTTCTTTTTAGCCACATTTCTTATCCCACTAAATAATGCAATGTAATATACTACAAATAACCTGGTTGGGTCAATATCATGAATAAAAGAATTGCACAAAACATCAGTTTTACTTTTGAATTGCTGTGTGTTCTTTGTGTATGGCAATATCATGGCTTTGTACAGTATGTGCATTTTAAGCTAGAATAACAATTGTACACTAACACTCTTATTTATGTTTAAATTCCATATTTTTTTTTTCATCGCCTCACAGTAAGATGCTGCCCGGTTCAGTTCTCAGCTAGAGGATCTTCTGCATGGAGACATGCGTGAATGGGCGTACCTTCGTTGAAGGTTGTGTGTCAGGGCTGGTAACTCGGCATGTAAAAATCAACTACCAATCATTAGCAGACCGGAGTTCCGCTGTGGTGACCCCTAACCGGGAAAAGCCAAAAGACACAAACAAACAAACTTGTTTATTGACTAGGTAACCCAACTGGTCAACTGTCCATTTTATAGTCCACTAGAAAGCATTGTCTGGTTACGTGACTTGCTGAGAGTCACAAAGTTGGTAAACGAAGGTGAAATTAATTGAGTCCTATACCCTCGGAGAAGGAAAACGTGCATAAAAGAACTCAAAGTGTTAATCTTATTTTCTTTTCAAAATATTCCTGATTTGTTTGCTGCAATAGTATGTTTTATATTTTCCTCTGCAGTAAATGGACACAACCATGAGTGCAAAAATTAAAAAAAATTTATATTTTATCTTCAACAAAGTATATATTTTTTTACTAGATTGGCAATAACAATCACAACTCAAATGAGGAGAACTGTTGTGCAGTTGTCACATGATGCCTCCCACCACCATCATGGCTTGAATAAAAACACTTCAGTTAATAGTATTTTAGCATTACATTTGGCTAAATTATAGGGCAGGGATGTGAAATTAACAATTGTGTGGTTGGATTAATAAATGTTGATTGTGAACAGATGAATAATTTGAATACAATGTGTATGTTTTATTTAATCATTTGAAAGAAAATTGTTTCATATGAGCTGAAGGGAAAAGAGGGGAGCATTGCATTTCTCAATACACATTTTATTTTTATTACTTTCTTATATGCATTGTTTGTGGAATGATATACAACATATGTTTTTATAATTTAGATTGTATTTAAATGAAAAAAGAATGGTGCATGTTGGTTCTAATGAATTTCTGTATTAATTATTTATTGATTTTATTTTATTTTGAGTTTAACTGGGTAGAACACTTATCCCATTGTACCTATTACAGTCTTAGTCTGGAGGTATTCACAATATAGACATTATATACAAAGTGAATGACAATAGCACAATGTATACATGAATTATATACAAAGTGAATATCCAGGTTGGCTTGGGGTAGGAAGACAGTAGATATATGACATTATGTACAGAATAGCTGAGGAAATACCATACATACATATATATATATATATATATATATATATATATATATATATATATATATGGAATCACTACGTAGTACCGAAAATACACAATCCTGAAGCCCATAATACTGAGACCATAATCCCTAAACCCCACATTACCGACATGTTAAAAGCGTGAAATTCAAAATCGCAAAAGTACTACATACATACAGCACACACACAAACATATACCCAGCCTCCCCCCATAACCAAACAAACCACCCTACATTAAAGATAAGCAGGGGGGCTTCACTCCCCCTGCACCCCCCCATGTGGGGGGCTGTGCTCCCCACACCCCCCGACTTTAATATTCCAACTCCGAGATCGCACAGACATACACACAAGGCAAACTCACACCCACACATTATAGCCCCTCACACACACACACACACACACACACACACACACACACACACACACACACACACACACACACACACACACACACACACACTAAAGCCCCTCACAAACACACTTACATACACATACTTACCTTAACCGCAACACCAGAAGCGCTAACTCAAAATCCCTTACCATCGGGATTTTGAATTTCGCACTTCTGGTCTTTCGGTAATGTGCGGATTCGGCTACATGGTCTTGAGCTTTTGAATTTCGAGATTTCAAAAGTTCGAGATTTTAGTAGTGTTCCCATATATATATATATATATATATATATATATATATATATATATATATATGTATGTATGTATATGTGCATTATATACAAAGTACATATCTGAGATGGCTTGCTGAAAGAATCACAATGCAAAGTAGAGTGAGTGCAAGTTACGTAGAAGGAAATAGTATTAGAGGTTAAGTTATATGACCAGAGAGAGAGAGAGAGATGTTGCACTTATCCTTAAGTTTTGTAATATGCTTTCAGTTCTTATCACAATAACATGATAGGAATAATCTTTAAGAATAGAAGAGAGAGGTTCCCACAGTTTGAGACAACGGACTGAGAAAACATGGTCTGTGTACCGACGCCTATTTTGGTGGGTTTAAAGAAGAGAGTTAACAATTTTCCAAGGCTGTATGTTGGTGCATCTCTGATTAGTCTTGGGGCTAATTGGAGGAAGGTCTCATTCATGGTCAATTTAAACAACAGAAAGGCAATTAGAAACTTAGCACATTGTTTCACAGGTAGCCAGTTAGCTTTTTCATTGATTTTGCGGTTATGCTTATTTCTTGGGGAGACAGTGATGAATCTGCATATGTCATTTGGAATGGTTCGAATGGTGGATACATTTCTTTTAGAATTTGTAGTAATCAGAGGGAGTCTGAGTCAGTGAAGCTGCTATTCTATTGGTACTTTTTACATTGACTGTGATGTTTTGATTGTTTTCCTATATCGCACTAAATAATGTAATGTAATATCTTATTCTTATAAAGGGGTCTGCTGCCCTGCTACTCCCCTTACCCTCTCATATTTAGTACTTTCCTTTTCACTCCAATAGAATTTGAAGGTTTATACTCAAAACTTTCAATGATTGCTTCTTAAGCTTTTTGATAAAATCAATTTGTATCCTTATACTTCAAACAAATATTTATATGTTTGCAGCCATAAGACTTATTAAAGAAATGAAAATTGCCTATAAGTCATAATAAAGTAAATACTAGGTTTGTACTATTTCATAAACAACTTACAACATCTCAGTGAGTACTCAAGCTGTAAAGATATTGTCAGCAGCATGTTGTCTATCCAGTTGTGGGCCTTCATATAAAGTATGCAGTTCTGTCTATGTTACATGGTTAATGAGAAATTTAGAAAAATATGACAATATAAATAAACAGTATGTGAACAACACTTATGTAACTGTAGACAGAGTCCAAATATCAGTGTAGCTGCATTGCCCATCATGTATGCTTTAAGAAGGAATCTTTCAATAGCTTGTATGTAGCATGGCTCAGATCTAACAGGCAATATTAAATGCCTAGAGTCTTCAGTAGAATGTAACTCCAGAAACACCTGGAGGCATCACCTGGCTGTAATGAGGGGCAGTGGATGCTGAGAGGGAAACCAACTTCTATTACAAATGGAATTAACAAAAAAGTGATGACTGCCTGAGGCAAAGAAAAAAAGACATTAACTAAATATTGCTGTCATGGAAATCACAACTCCTCCAATATGATAAAACTGTCAGAATGTTATGGTGGTAGTTGTCATACTATGCTGATATCATAACATTCTGACAGCTGTGCAGATCATGAAGAAAGGTCCACTATTTTCCAATGTCTCTGAAAGATTCTCAGGTGCTTGATTTTGACAACATCTCTTAGAAAGGAAAACTGAGGGCCTAATTGCAAATGGTACGTGGAACTGTCATGTCAAATAAAGTCAAGACAAAGTTCAATTGACTAACTCTGCATATAGTTACTGTGATAAGGTATAGAGCTGTGAATGTTCTCAAGGTCATCTAAATAGTCATAACTTCAGTCTTGGCATAGACTGAGTGAAAAAGACGACTGTTCCTCATCCAGTTTTGGATGGCTTTAAGAGTAAGAAGAGCTTGGGTTATCACTGACATACAAAAAACTTAAATGCGTTCCTCAAACTACACCAACAGTGGAAGTATATACCCTGGGAATAGCAGGGATAAAGGCCATTGCCTTCTTGTTGATTATTTCTTCTTGAGAAAATGAATAATGTTTATCAAGCCTAAGCTTATCTTCCACAGAGTGTTTTCTGCTCCACTGAAGCTTGACGCTTTAGTCCTCCCTTCTGTCATTCATATGGTTATGGGCATACTTTCTTGCATACATCTCAACCTCTTAGAGCAAGAAATATGGACAAATCAATAAATAACAGGGAGGGGGACAAAGGCCCTAACATAAGGGCAGTTTTTAAATATTGCTGTTGCAAACTTAGAAAGTTGATAGAATAACACATTTTGCATTAACATGAATTTTCTGAAGGGTATAAAGTCTGAAACTCAAATGTCTGTCATTATTTTTTATTTCAGTCTTTAATGATTTTCCAGAAAAGCACAATTTTATGAAAAACAGAACAAAAATGAGGTAAACATCTGGTCATTCTGCAAAAGTCTGTACAGTTGAGAGGTAGGCTTTCTTGAAAAGCATAGAGTATATACATCAAAATGAGACAATCTGAGGCAACCTACCAGTGGTAGCATTATTTTATCTCACCAAAGGCTCAAAAGAGTCAACCATGTCAGGACTGCTGTCCTATAGGAGAACTCAAACATAGGCATTGTACTATAACTACTGATCTTACTGAAATTCCTGTTTCAGTTTACTCTCTAACGTGTTACTTTTATATGAAAAGAAATAAGGTAATGCACAGAGCTAGAAACTGGATCTACACCCAAACCAAAGATGGTCACACCTCCTTAAAAAATGCAGGGTGAATGAATGATGATTCCCATGTGTGAGAGATGTAAACAAGTGGACAATCATGAGACTTGCCATAATAAAAATACAATTCTTTGTAAGATTCACCAAGCTATGGAATTTCCTCATAATCAACAATTCAGGTGTTCAAACTCTAAGCTGGTGGAAAACTAAGACAACTCATGTAGATGTCTCACGATAAGTTGCATGGGATGGAATATCTGTTTCGATCCTCATAACAAATTTGAAAAAGTTTGCAGTTCAGTTAGGAACATGAAGTGTTCCAAGAGACTAGACTGAACTACAGCAAGCTGTGCCTTCAGTGATCATATCCTATGTAGCCAAAAGTATAATAGAAACATCCAATGACACAGTAATAGCCACATGTAGATCAATGTTGGAATTGCAAAAGACTTCTGTTACAAATGTACGATTTGCAGCATGCAGCAAGTCAGATATTATAACTAACTTCAACTGGGTGCATCACACATTAATATCTGTTACTCTGTCCATGGCCATAGTACAGTAAATCCCACCAACAAGAATGGTGTGAAAGTCAGGCTTCTTAACTATCTCATAAAGGCATAAAATAATGACAATCCTTGATCCTACCCCAACACAGCAAAGAGTAACACTCACAGGCAGGAAGTGATTCAGCCTGAGAAAATCTTCCTGCAGAAATTTTTACCTGAGCAAAGTATCTACAGAGGATGTGTAGTATCAATAATTTATAACAGACTTTTCTTTTTATATCACATATTTCCTTCATCAATTTTTATTTTCCAGAAAAAATATTTTTCTTGGTAACATTTTATTTCTTCATTCATATGTTCTTTTTCTCTTTTACTCTTTTTTATACCCCCAAAATTAGCATACTTAATATTTATATAATTGTATACTAACCTCTCTTCTTTCTCATTTATCCACCTTAACACTTTGTAAAAATGTAATGAAGTAGCATGTACTACTGAGGTAAACCTCTTTCCTCTTTATTTACATAAAAAATTCTTCTACTGGGTTTAATCTGGAACCCCATATAAACAAAAACATTATCTGCAACGATTCCTTTTCAATTACTGTTGGCTACATAAATACACTTGCTGAGTATGCTATTTTCCCTGTCAGTGCTGAATGTATCAAATAAGCCTTTTTTTACTGAATGATAATTTAAATGTTCTCTAGAAAAGACAGAATTGTTTTATTTCTTTGATTGTTTTTTTTTTTCCATTGAAGTCTACTTACATCTTTATTTCCAAATGTTATACTTAACAGAGATCTTTACCAAATCACCTAAACCTTTACTTTTCTCTTTATTTAAAGCCATCCCTATCACTTCTAGATACTTATTGTGCAAATGATTACGTCTTTTATCCAAATATTATATTTTGGAATTATTAAAATGTCACCTGCATATGTTAACGGAACTGAAATTCTTAACCCTTCAGGTGTTATATACCCTTTCATTTTGTGATTTATTTCACATGCTGTCACAGTCATAACTAATGCAAAGAGTATACAACTCATTGAACATCCCTGTCTTATACCACTCTTCGTATGTACCATTTGACTTAACTAGCCACTTACAAGTATTTTTACTTTATTGTTATTGCTATGCCCTGAAATACAGAATTTCCTAACTTTCTCACTTATATTATATTGTTTCATTATTACCTATAGGATTTCATGTCCAGTTGTATCAAATGTCTTATTAAGGTCTCCTATCATGATTTTTTGCTTTTTTTTTCCATTCATATCATCCCCAGTTTCTCTATCATCAATAATGCTTGACAACCCTTCCCCTTTATATGATATATACATATATCTATTTATATATATATATATATATATATATATATATATATATATATATATATATATATATATATATATATATCGATGGGTCTATATTAGAACACCGAACATTTGAAATGTCGAGTGTTCTAATATCGACCCGTTTTCAGAGAATGCTGAAAATATCGAAGTAACAGGAAACCTTTCTGTTGCTTTGGTATTTTCAGCGCTCCGGTGGAAAGTTATGGGTTGGGTTCAGGTAAGTGTGCGATTGTGTGGACATGTGGGTTAGGGCGAGTTAGGTGAGTTATGGTTAGGGCGTGGGTCAGGTAAGTGTGCAATTGTCTGGACGTGTGGGTTAGGTCGGGTTAGGTGAGTTAGGGTTAGGGCATGGGTGAGGTGACTGTGCGATAGTGATGGACCTTAGGGGTAGGGTTTGGTTTAACATAAGTGGATAGTTAGTGGTGTATGTATAGTTTAGTGTAGGGTTAGGTGTAAGAGTTTAGTTGTATGTGTGTGGATTGCTGTTTGTTTGGTGTGCTTGTGTTGTGTGTATGTGTTTTGGAGCAGCAAATTTTTTCCCTAGGAAAAAATTTGCTGTTCCGAATGTTCAATGTTTTTTTGTTTTTTTTATTGCTAGTATTCGATATTAGAACACTCGACATTCTGAATGTTCGGTGTTCTAATATAGACTCATATATATGTATGTATGTATCTATCTATCTATCTATCTATCTATCTATCTATCTATCTATCTATCTATCTATCTATCTATATGTGTGTGTGTGTGTGTGTGTGTGTGTGTGTGTGTGTGTGTGTGTGTGTGTGTGTGTGTGTGTACACACACACATTTATCTTCAAAAATATATTTTTAATTTTAGTTTCAAATCTCTTTTGTATAACTTTCTTAAATAAACATAGTTATTCAATACTGTCAGTTTTCAGTTTTTTCATTGTATTCTATCTTCCTTCTTCCACATAAATTGAAGTATTGCACTTCAAAATTCTTTTTACATAAATGTGGGGGAATTTCATAAAACCTACATGGTCTTTTTTTCAAAGTAGGCATAGTAGCACACTGCTTACACAAAGTAATCACATGTGCAATCCAGTAAACTGAGCTGAGTGGCGTGCATGAGCATGCCAACACAGAAGTATCCATGGCATGCAAATCATAAGCAGGTGAATTGCATGCAAATGATGGAGGTGGAGTGATCCAGCTAGCAGATAGACAGTCCTGCAGACCCCATGTTGGTGTCCGTAATGTACATGGAAAAATTCCATGTACAGGATGTAAAACAGACAACAGATGCTGTAAAAGTGCTGTTAGATGGGGAGAAATAGCAGAGTAGACACAGATATGTGCAAAACTGTCCACCGTGTGTCCAAATCTGTATGGAAAATAATTTACAATAATAATTTTTTTAATAATCTAGGCATGTTTGTGCCACAGTGCTTTTATGAAAAAAAAAAAATAGCGTAAAAAACAATGCTGTTAGTATGTGACAATAATGTGTTATAGGACCCTGTGTGGAGTATGTACAATGGTGGAATGGTTCTGTTATTAAGAAGGAAAGGCCTAAAACCGTGTTGTTTCCAGGCTGAGTGCATGGATCCCTATGAAAATGAGCTGGGATTACTGAGTAGCACAAATGGGTATCCGTGTTTGCAGATCCCATCCATATAGGTAGAGAACCATGTTGATGTCCACAGACGAGGTAGCTGCGAGCAAAGGGTGGTGTTTCTAAGGACTTGTAAGCTCATTGATGCCCAGTGGTGCCTGTTTGTATGGCACAGTGCTCTGCTGAGCAGGGAATGTGTACAGGGTCTGCTAAGCTTTGTTTACCTTCTGGGTGTGCGTTTCATCGTGTTTCACCATGTTTGCATGGTGTGCTGACATGCTGGGCATGACCTTTTATGGGGGCATGTACACTGAGTGCTGAGCACTGTTTACCTTCATGGCGCATCTTTGCACAGCACACCACAGTGCTGAGTCAGGAAGGCTGTCCAAGAAAATAAATAAATTCGCTGAGAAAGGCAATGATACATTAATTACTGATGACCACTGTTTCACCTAAACTAGGGCCATTAACACTCCATAATGACATACTTGGCAGGTGGAATGCATCATAGGTAGCCAATTACAAAGGCTGCACCTACAGCAGAGCACTATAAAGGTTGAATACACCCTACAATCTGATTTCACCCCATACTCTGCACCACTGGAGTACAGACTTGGTAGTTTTAACTGAAGGAATGCTAGGGACTGCTGCAGGTGTGTTACATCTGTATGTGCTAGATGTTGAGGTCAGTGCTGCTGCTGCTGCTGCTGCTGACCATAGGCCTAGACTGAGAAGGAGTAGGGTGTTCAGGTCCAGGGTAACCTTCCAGTAGCTACATGACTTGGAGATTGTAGAGTACTACAGGGTGGACAGGGACATACTACAAGAGCTCACAGAGGTCTGCTGATCACAACTCAGATGCAGAGCCAACAGAGGGGAATCTATCCCATTGGAAACAAAGGTATGCATAGCTCTTAAGATACTAGCTACAGGTATTTTCCACAGACCAACTGGGGACATGATGGGGGTCTCACAGGCATCAGCATCCAGGGTAATCCGGCTGTTCCTGGATACCATGCGACCACATGTCAGTAAGCACATTTATTTTCCCCTAATCCCTGAGGTGAAGGCCAGCAGTATGCAACCCTTCTACCATTTTGCACACTACCCTGAAGTACTGGGTGCCATAGATTGCACTAATGTACACATCAAAGCACCACCTGGTGAGAAGGGTAGAATCTATGTCAACTGCAAGGGGTATCGCTCCATCAACTGGCAGGTCATGTGCAATGACGAGGGCATTATCATGAATGTGTGTGCTGGGAGCCCTGGCAGTTATCACGACTCCCATATCTGGCATGCATCACAGCTGTACCAGATGTTTGCTAGGCGGGACAATCCACATGGCCATTTACTGGGGGATATTGTCTATGCACTGAAACTGTGGATGATGACACCCATAAGAAATGCACACACACCCACGGAGGGAAGACATAATGAGGCGCACGCACAAACTAGGAACATCACAGAGTATGTGTTTGGGTTGCTATAGTTACATTTCCAGTGCCTTGATATATATCTTGTGGAGCCCTGCAGTACTCTCCAGCCACATGTGCCCAGATGTTCACAGTATGTGCCATGCTACACGATATGATCCTGTGGAAACAGTTGCATCAGGATCAGCAAAGTGAGGGATACACAGCCCCCCACTGCCTAGGTCACCACAGCCACAGGGACTCTGAGGGGGAAACCCATGAAGTTGTCCCTGTACGCAGACATAGGCATGCCCAGTATGCCCTGGCCTTGGCCAAGAGACAATGCATAGTATGTACATGGACAACCTAGGGCCATAGGGTCTGATACCTTACTCTGACTTGCATACATATTAGTAAAATTGATGCCAGCCCACACAACATGTACCTAGCCATGTATTGCTGTGTACTGCATGTATCAGACAGAGTCAGCCCTGAACTACAGGTCTGTCACCTGTTGCATTCACAAGATAAGTCACTCACCTATTCACCACTTGTAAGGGGTACTAGAATATGGTAGCATATGGTTGGACCTGCAGCTTGTATGCAAGGGAATATAGTGGGCTACTGGGCTACTTGGAGAGACTTAACAGCCTCTTGGGACAAATGGCACTCTGTCCAAAAATATGTGCTCCATAATATGCATTAGGTCACATAACTGAAAAAATCCACTACATTATTCAAGGGAGATGGCAAACAGTGGAGTCACATGACATTCGCAAAATTGTCTATGCCAGCAGAGCATGGGCTGGTCATCCCCCACCCCAACACATCAGTGTATGCATACAACTGCTGTAACAGTAAATCTGCAATGATATCTCAGACCAGTCAATTCCAGGGCTGTGACATAGAACCTGGCCACATGTTCTATGTCTCCCGTAATGGAGGGGTGACAATGTATGTCTATATGCTGTTGATTGCGTGAACAATGACACATCCCTGCCTGGCAACCTGTGTATCTTAGTAGGCTAGGGACATTAGCATGGGTGATGGTGCTGATGGTTTGAATCTGGCAGTATCCACATCTTTTGCATTTGAGGTAGTTGTGTGGTGGTGTTCCCCCAGACTGTCATACCCCTCAATCTGTTAGAGCATGAAAGCTGAAAAAGCCAGAGAGAATGGAGGGGGGGCAAAGGGCCAAAACTAGAGACAGACATTCAGATGCTTTGATTAACCTAGAAGGTGGCTAGTATATAAGCAAGTTGCATCACAACAGAATATCTGAAGGATATAAAGTCCAGCACTCGAATGTTTGTCTGTAGTTAGCACTATTCACTGACTGTATTATACTGTATTTTACCAGAGCACCACAAATGTATGAGGAACAGACAAGACATATGGATTGAAATGTTGGACATTATGAAAAAAACATGTACAGTGAGAGGTATACATACTGTAACCCTGTTTGTGGTGTTACATTATGCACCCCAGTCACAGATTAATTATAGCACACAACCAGGAAATGCCATAGACAATAGCAGGGAAGTGCTGTAGAAGTGCTGGGGTTTCCCCGCTCTGGTTCGGATCCTAAAAATTGTTATTACATTAGAAACAGGTGCAGTTACCAATGTCTGTAGCACACAACATCCCGGCCTGTAGTGCAGGCAGCTCTGGCATGGAGTCACCTTGCAAATACTGACATTCCCACTGGGCATGCTCCTACACATAGCTAACTTGATTGCACTTCTGTTGCCTCTTCCTCACAAAGACCTGCTATGTGGAAATACATCTGTACATACACACACAACAACATTTATAGATACATCCCTATTATACACACACACATATATATATATATATATATATATATATATATATATATATATATATATATATAGATATTTATGGGGATGTTTGTATTTCCAGACATACCCTTGGAATGCTGAGGATATCTGCACTCACACATCAAAACAGTTGCCCAAAGGAACCAAACCAAGGCCACAACAGTATATAATCCACTCACCCACAGACCCCTGTGCCTGTGGAATGTCACCTTGTAGACAGACAGAGATAAGGAGGTGTTGTGCTGTACAATGGTTCAATGCATGCCTTGGACAGGCCATATTGTCCATGGGTACATTTGCTTATCTACCTGCAACCAGCCACATATGGCCATATTGCTAACTGTACAAACATAGCAAGGAGAATGACAGGTATCCCACTCCTAGGACACTAGATACAATAACAGTACCAAGCAATATAACTCTGCATGCCACACATGCTGTCTAACACAAGGCTACTTTGCATACTCCTCAAGTACTGTGCCTGAAATCACATATACAACAGATGTAACACGTGGTACATGCGATAACTACTGCAAGCTATAGTGTGTAATAGAAGATAGGTAGGAGTTCTAATACCACAGCAGCCAACTCTGTGTGTGTAAATATATCCACATCCAGCACTATGGACAAACCTATATGGGTTATCTCTGTGCAATGATTATGCATTTTTTGGACATGTGACTAGCTGCTGATCTCTTCATTGCCCTCCACTATAAGGTCTGCTGATGTCATCCACCTTAAGAGTGCTGGCTGACACTATAATGTCAGATAATCTCCGTGGCACATGCAATAAGTACTACAAGTTATTATGTGGAATACTAGATAAGTAAGGGTTCTAATCTCACAACAATCAACTCTGCAGCTGTTACCTTGCACAATGCTACAGACATGCCCTTATGGGCCATGCCCGTACATTGGTTATGCAATTTTTGGCTCTATGACTAGCTGCTGGACCTAAATTGCCCTCCTACACATAATAATAACTAATGTCTGCCACCTGTCTGACTTGGACACAGGATATTTTAGATGTGTCAACTCCATCACCACACCTTCTAGATTTGTAAGGTCAGATAACCCAGGTGACAAGTAGCAAAGGTGGCAGACATTATCACAATGAATGCATGAATATGCTGACTAACCCCATTGTCCCTGATAGATTGTTCTACACATAAACATCTAGGGAGCCATGCACATATAGTGCTGCACCTTGTTGATGTCATATTTCTGCTATGCTGCCATGCCATCCTGTGCCACTGTATTGCTGCCATGTGTCCATAGTGTATCCCCCGAAGACTCCTGGAACAGAAAGATACACAGGTCCATGACCCATCTGTCATTCTGTAACACTACCACCAGTCCAACATCATGGGATAAAGATACACAAAGTGTGATGTGTAGTCATGACACATGCCAACATATAGTACCTGTTGTGGCCCACAACAAGTGGCATGGCAAAGCAGTATTGTACTACACAAGTACATGTCATGTGATATAGACACCGTGTGGATCAGACACATAGTAGCATTTACCTGCATCAATGGCACGGATGGCAAGGATGTGACACAGGTATCATCACATGCACAGGGTGTGGTGTGGGGGTGCCGGAGGCCTAGGCTGTGCCAAACAGTTAACAACATGTGTGTGAATCACAAGGGTTGCAGGTTAGATGGGCCATAGAGATGTGTCATTTGTGTCTGTAGGTGACCTGCATGTGACAGTGGTGTTTGAGTATATGCATGTACACAGGCAAGCCCAGTGCTAGCCCTACACATGTGCATGTTGGACAACTGAGGACTGTATATGGTAGGGTGGACAGTTCACCATCTCTGGACATGAACATGGGAACTGGCTCTGCCAGCAGTTGCACTGCCACCAACATCCCCAGCGTTCAGATGCAGTGCTAGCACCTGATGGTGACTGCAAAATTCTGGGGGTTGTGTCCCCCACTGGACCACCCAAATCTATGTGCTCATCGCCTGCCACATTGTGGTATGGACAGCACACTTCCCACTGTAGTGCTGAAGGTACTGTCACTATGGGAGCATGACTTTCATGGCCACGTGGACTCTTATCAGATGGTGTTGCTGACCTATATCCATGTGTCCAATGCCCAACCCCAACCAGATGTTCCAGTACAGGCAATGTACCATTAAACACAAACAATGTCTCAGCCCACCATCTGTCCCCTGCATCAGTGAACTGATACAGAGTGTCCCCAGTATGGTGGAGGCAGTCACAGATGTAAGACTGTACTGTGTCCATAATCCTAAGCATCCATCTGGTGCTGCATTCAGTGTCTCCGTGACAGCCCAAAACATGTGCTGAGTGACCCGTGATGTGACACCAGCAGCAGGTGGTGGATGGACAGCAGTCCTTCTATGAGCACCTCAGTCAATCCACCTGTGTGGGACCTCACCAGCTTTCTGGCTATGTCTAGTGTCTACACTCACTGATGCCATAGTTGCCATACTGTCCTGTTCAATGTCACCACCCTCGGACTATCCAATATCTGTGGCCTCTGGGGACTGGGTATGTGTGGGCATACTGACTGTGTGCAGTGACAATGAGGGCAGAAGAGGGATGTCAACCTCTGGGACAGATTCAGCACCTGACAACCCCACCTGTGCCTCACTATGGCCACCATTATCATCAGAGACCAATGAGACACTGACATCAGGTTGTGAGGGGAGGGGCAGACTCCAACCCCCCCCCCCCCGTCACCTGTGAAAATCAAGACAAAAGTAGTACATTACTACCTGCATTTTTATGTATGGTAATCCATACAGACTCATACAAATGAGGATCCAGAACTGCATTGCCAGTCTCACATCTTCTCACCTCCGCTGCCATGCACAACAGACAACCTCACAGCAACATACACAGAAAGGTCAAACCCTTTATTCCATGCACTTCAGCCACATCCAGGTAAAGTTGCCAGTACAATCTGCTTGTAAGGTATGCAATATGACACTAGACATGATAGAACTACACATAGAATCCAATACATCTATGTTATGAATGACATGCCAGTACTAGTGTCTCTGCCTCAGGTATGTAGCATCTCCCTTTTGTGTTTGAACAGGCATCTTGGAGTAATTGCATCATGTATACCAGGCTGTATATCCACTCATAACTATAAGTGCAGAAATGTTGATGGTTGTTCAGATACACACTTGTAATTAACCACCTGTGAACCATAGTAAACTGTCCCAGAATTGAACATACAAATATTCTATTCCGGCTAAATACAATATTTGTACATAGGGCAATATGCAGCCCTTAAACTTCATAGGGTATATATGATCCCTAAAACACAGTATCACACTTACCAGGTACAGGACCATGGACTTGGGCCACACTTGATGGACCTATGAAAAGGTGAGGGAGAAGTACTGTCAGCGCCACCAAAGGTTTCAGCACAATAAGGTAATATGTGCACATATCCACATCTACAGTAACTACTGTGATACTGGCTGTATTGCTGACATTCTGAGTATGTGTGCACAAATGAGCATAAATCCTAACTCCCCCAAATGAAGATAGATCTAACACCCATGTTCAGCTATGCACAGCGTGCCACTGTGACTGGCACAGTATTACACTGGCGAACACAGTATGCTTACCTGGACGCTTCTCTGTGTACACTGTGGCACCCAGCTCCATTATGTATGGCGTGATGGATGCCTGAGAGCTGTCATGTGTCCCTAGATTCACCAGGAATTCCTCTGTGGCTGAGAGTGGTAATTTTTTCACAGGTCCACCACCAAAAGTGGCACAATCCCTGGCAACAGCAGCTGCCCTTCATTGTGCAGCATTCAGCATGTCTGTGGCTCAGTGTAAGACTTGCTCATAGGTTCTGTCCTGTTCAACAGTCTGATTGACATCCCGCACAAGGTCTGCCCACAATGCTGCTCACTGGTCCTAATTATGCCTCCCCCGGACAACAAGATCTGACGGTACAGTCTTTATCCATCCAGTATGATGTCAATTTCTACATTTGTGAAGGGGGTATGTGTCTGTGGTACATGGTTCCTGAAGGACAGCAAAAGGGGAACACATTGCAGGACCAGATACGTGGACCCCCACTATGTACAGATCCAGCATACCTATAATGGCCTGCACTATCCACTGCTCCCTCACATCTTACACCCCACAGTCTGGCAACACTCTACATGTCTGGATACCACCAATATAGTAGCAATAATGGGGTATGTCCCTGTGTGCTGTGACAGATTCTGCTGTATGTTTCAACACCCAGCACTGCAGTCTAGTATGGTGTGTCCCCTATAGGCAAACTCCCACAGCTACCTTTACATACAACTGTGTATGCTACAGGCTGCAGCTGCTGCTACAGCATAGCACACATGGGGGGGTGTGGACACTTTTGAGAACAGCAAGCTGTATGTGTAACTGTGTCAGCTGAGTCAGCCCTGTCATTATGGCAGACCCAGGGTAAGGGTACACTGCACAGTCCAATCGAGGCATGTGATTAAGATACATCTGTTATGCAACGGTACCAATAACAGAATAGTACACAATATATAGTTAGGCTATACATATATGTGCAGTGTTTCCCTACCTGTAGGCCTCTGACTTACACAACTGTGTAGAAGCTCATTAACTAGCAGTAATCTGTGCAGATTAGGATTGCATGACTCAGTCATTATTTGCTGTCTTCACAATAATGTAATTGAACTGCAACACAAAATTGGATTTGAACCCAGGACTGTGTGTGGCAAAATGTACTGCACACAAGGCATTTAACAGCCTATGCTTACTGTGCCACTACAAAGCTATGCATATTTGCAAGATAAATGTGCACAGATACAGGCTGTGACAAACATTTCTGCAGCCATCAGTATGTACATGGCTTTATATGGTTGCACCAGGGTCCCATTGCTGCCTTAGCAGGTGTCTTTCTAGAAGTTGCTGATAAAAGGGCACATATAGCTACTATCACAGACCACAGTTACATTCATTATTATGTCTTTGGCTGTCTACTGATGTGTTAAACACCAGCGTCCAAGGAACATTCCCATTTTCCCATTAGTTTTATTTTAGTTACATGCCTGACAGTAAGTGGCAATCAGTATGTTTTGCTGGAAATACATGTCTCATGTCAGGTCTCTGTGGCATGCTGGGTTAATACATTGGGCTGTATGGGAAAAGAGCCTGAGTTTGAAACTAGCCAAAGGTTTTTCTTTTGTACATATGTCTACCAATGTCATAAACACATTTAACCATTAAAGCTCATATAAGCTTAACTAAGCAAAGCAACAAGGTGTGGGCTTCGCTTAGCTCTGCACAAATCCACACTAAAAAAATAAAGAAAAGAAAAAGGGTGTGATAGGAAAGTGGTGAAACGATGGCAAACAGGGGGAAAAACAGGAATGTAGGGGTAGGGACAGAGGTACATGTGGGGAGGTAAGTGGGGTAGGTGAGGATACATTTGCAGACAGACAAGATAGACAAGACAGCAGACAGGAGAGGTGTGTGACACATGAGGGGTTAAACACCTTAGATGGGGAGGATGTTGTGAAATCCATGTCATACGTGCCAACAGACAGCAGCAGCATGACTCAAGTCTCGCCCATGAGACAGTTGACACTGCTCCTTCAGTGCCCCAAAGGTGGATGTGCTGGAGGCTAGACACCAGGGTGAGCCTGGTGGTATTTATAACTCCTGTGAACAATCCTTTGCACCATGACTGGCAGTTGATCCTGGGTGATTGAAGCCCCTCTGTCACCAGTCCCAGGGGGAGGCCAGGCCCTGCCCCCTGAGGTGGGTGCACCTGATACAGCATGTGGTGCAGAGGCAGCAGAGAGGCACCACCAGCCTGGGTCCCAGATGTGCTAAGACCTGGTGCCATGGCCAGTTGAGGCAAGGTAAGTGGATTACCAGGAACCAGCCTACCCCATAGTGCTGTGGTAATGGAGGTATAGCAATAAGTATAGGTTAGCTATTAAAACATGTTTAGTAATAACAGCATGATAGAACATTGGAAATAATGGAATTACATATCAATGCATATTATTAAAACTCAACAATCAATAACTGTGACTGTAGCACCTTACCTTACAGCTTGAATGCATACAGCTCTACTACAATGGTTACAACAACACAATTCAAATGTACACCATTTTCCTTGGTGGTATTAGTATTGTTTCATGTGTTTATTGCACAACAGTTGGTATTATTCATTTCTTGGACTACAGCTCTAATTCCACATTAATTGTACTACAGACTTTATTGTCTACACTTTAATGCAGTTACTGGTATTGTTTCATGTTTTTATTGCACAACAATGGCAAGATTAATTTATTGCAATACAGCACTAATTACACATTTATTGCACTAAAGACTTTATTGTATATACTTTAATGCAGTTACTGGTATTGTTCCATTCTTTTATTGCACACCAATTGGCATTATTCATTTCTTGCAATACAGCTCTAATTCCACATTTATTGCACTACAGACTTTATTGTACATACTTTCATGCAGTTAATGTGTTATCCTTTCTTGCTTATTTTGCCACAGTTAGCAAAATACATCCAAACTCACCACAGTCACGGTGCAACCTGGCCAGCTGCCCAGCATGTGACTTGACATTGTGAACCCTTTTTTCTGCAGCTGTTGTGAGAGGAGCACATCATAATGCATACCAGTTTTGCAGACATTCAGATTAGATGTTGGTGAAACAGAGGTAAAATTACTTACATACTTTTGGGACATTCCCTGCCAGAGCTTCTTGGACACAGGTGTCCAAGAGCTCCCCCTTTCTTCATTTCAGTCATCATGGTAGTGACAACACTGCTCACCTGTGTGGGAGATACCAGTTCCACTGGTGAGTTCTCTGGCCAGCTGGTCCCCTGGCTTCCACCATATACTCTGAGCCCTGGAAACCTCCCTGAATCAGCTGGTCTTCAGGGATTTTAACTAGGAGTCCAGCCATGATGCTAGACTCCAGAATGCCCCATTGCTGTGCCTGAAAGTGCAGACCTTCACCAACATCAGCCATAGCACCCGTCAGAGGAAGAACTTCAATGGATTCTGCTGAATTCCCACCTGTTGTGCTTAATATAGGCAGTTTTCCCACCTTTACATGTCATTGGGCAACATTCAAAAAAGTGCTGTGTCACATAGCACCACTCAGACCAGCACAGCTGATCTGAGAAGAGTGAAAACTTGCAGAACAGTAGTCGTAGTGAAGCTTAGCAGCTTGCAAACCAGTCAAGCAGAGCCGAGCAGCATAGAAACATTGGCAGCCCTTATCATGTTTATGTGGCATTTAGCAGGTCTAAGCAGGTCTCAGCAGAGTGTAGTGGACCCATATATTAAATTAGTATGCAAAATTTATATATTAATATTAAACTAATTTCCTTTCCATGTATTCAAACCCTAAACCTAACATAAAGCCATCACTCTACACATTTAGCTAAGTGGATATCAAGACATCTGCTATAACTTCACATATATCACAAACTACGTATAAGCAGTGCTGAGCTCTGCACCACACAGTGCAAACACGCTTAGATATGCTTAAACATCACATTTAAATAAATAATTAATGACACCCGATTTCTATTTTTAGATGTCTGGTAGGTGTCTGCTGTCTTATCTCTGGGCAACATCTAGCATTGCTGTACTCTGTGCCGTGCTGTACAAAAATGCTTTTTTTTTTCTTAATTAAATAATAAAACACTACCACAGTACAGGGAGTCCCTTACTTCTCTGAGGACATGGTTATCACTATACCACTCCCTGCACTGATACAATAACCATGTTCCTCGGCTCTCCCTAGACATGCATGGCCCACTGCCAAGGGGGAACAGTGTACACAGACATGATAACATTCCATGTAGGCTCTACACTGTGCCTACATGGATTTTATTAAATCCTGTGGTTTCATTTAATCATCCATTCAAAATCTTTAAAAAATGTGTATTTTTTTGCCAATCCCTTAAATTTCATATCCTATTCTATCTGGTCCTACAGCCAACTCTATACTTTTCCAACTCTTTATTCTCTTTTTCTGTTAACATTTTTTTTTTACGTTCCATTTTTTTCATTACTTTATTTTTCTTTAAACATTTTTGTACATATTGCACTACACTATTCATTATCTTTTTTCTGAGTTCTTTCTATTTCGCATTTTACATTTTTTTTTTATTTCTGTCATTGCACTAACATCTTCCTTCACTAATCTCCTTAAGTAACTTGATACTTCTTTCCCTTATAAAATAGCTTAGCTTATATAACAATTATTGTATATTTTCTTGATTTCTTTCATATAATTATTTTTCTTTGTTAACCTACTTTTTAACATTATGTTCTAAATTTTCCAGTGCATCACTATGTGTTCTTTTGTATTTTTCTTTCTCTACTTTTCTCACATATTATTGCCACTGTAAACATTTTTTATAGTTTTCCTTAAATAACATACACCATTTAGACCAATTTTTCATAAAAGTGTTCTCATAGCAATATGACCTTTCCATAACTGTATTACAAATTTATTACCTTCGTCATTCCATTATTTCTCATTTAACCATTTTATTCCTTTGCCTATGTTTATATATATTCTTGTTTTCCTTTATCTCTAGCCATATTTTGAGATGATTAGAAAATCCTGTTTCAACTACCTCTCCTTCTCCTATAACTAAACCTTCTGATACTATAACATAATTAGCTTTAGTTCTCTGCATACCCTTTTGTAAGTCCATGAATTTGTGTTCATAAGTTTTAACTTACATCATCTTATATCTTCTAGCATTTTTCTAATACCATTTCCTTTTTTTCATGTTTACCTCAAAAATCACAAAGTCTCCTATTATTATAATATTCATATTTATCACTACATAGTCAGAAATCTGACAATAAGTATATATATATATATATATATATATATATATATATATATATATATATATATATATATATATATATATGTATGTTCTTAAAATTTGAAATCTACAATGGTTGTTGTTCTTCTTTTGGCTTTTCCGAGTTAGAGGACACCACAGCGGAACTCCTGTCTGCTAATGATTGGCAGTAGATTTTTTATGGGTGCCAGCTCGACATCCAACCTTCAGTGAAGGCACGCCCATTCTGTGCATGTCTTTTGAACACCACTTGACCTTCAGGGAGGACATGCAGACTCCACACAGAAGGCACTCTTGCCAAGAATTGAACGGGAGAACCTCTTGCTATGAGGCAACAATGCTACCACTGCACCACCGTGTCTTGCTAAATCTACAAAGGTTAATATTCCAATTTTTGTTATCATTGCAGCTAATATCTTTACTATGTTTCCACAGTATAGAGCTATTGCTGAACATGTCTCATTTCTCAAATTCCATGTTATCTTTCCTTCCCATAGTTTCTCTGTTTCTAATCGTTCTTTTTATGAAATATCTTGTTTCTACTAATAAAATTACATGTACATCTCATGTGTTATACTACACCAAAATCCCTATACATCTTACAATATTCTAAACACTATTCACATTTATGGAAAGCAGTCTAAAATGGTCATTTTCCCTTAGATTCATAGTTTCATAAGTTCATACTTAATTACTAGGCTAGCCTACTTATTAGGTTCATAGGTTCATAGGTTCATACTAGGCTATCTTCCCTAGGGCATTTATAAGCCTAGCCAGAGTGTGTTTGGCTTTCGCCACCCATTTTAAATTAATTTTGCTATGCCCTTTTTTGAGGTTAGTATACTGTGCCTCTGTCTAACAGTAACACAGAAGTGATACCCAGGTTAAACCTACAATCTCCCATCCACTCATCAAGATTCCTCTTAAAGAGAGTCAGTGAGGGACTCTGTCTAACCTGGACTGGGATTTTATTCCAGAGTGAAGGGAGCCTCTGGGTTATGAATCTGTCCCTCCAGCATGTCCTATTTATTTCAGTGCTGAGGTTCAAGTCTCTCGAGCGCGTAGCTCGATGGGATTTGGATTTTCTGAGGTGCAGCATGTCCATTAATTCCGGGTTGAACATGACTTTATACATCAGGCACAGATCGCCTCTGAGCAGGTGGTAGGCCACTGAGTAGAGCTGGAGTTTCTTTAACTGAGCAACATATGGCATCTGTTTGAGCCCTATGATCCTCTTGGTGAGGTACTTTTGGGGTCTTTCCAGTTGCTGCAGGTGTCTGGTAAGGTACATCCCAAAAAGGGCATTGTACTCAATTATGGGCCTGATGAGGGATGAGTAAAGAGGCACAATGACCTCCCCTGATCTAGATGTGGAATCCCTTCATGATTAGGTGGGCTATATCAAATGTTTTTCTAACCACTTTGGCAACGTGGTTGTCAAATGAGAGATTGCTATCCACTTGGGTCCCCAGGTCCCTAATTACTTCTTCTGTACTTAATGGATTACCACATATGTGGTAATTTGTGGGCACTTTGTTTTTGCTAAAGGGGATGACTGTACACTTTTTGGCATTTAGCTTGAGGCCATGGCTCTGGCACCAGTTGTCTGTTTCTATGAGGCCCTTTTGGAGGATGCTTGTGTCAGCTGGAGAGTCGATTATTGCGCCCAGTTTGCATTCATCTGCAAACTTAGTCAGCCACAGTCCTTCCGTGTTGGCCTGTACCTCCGAGAAATATATACCGAACAAGAGAGGTCCCAGGACAGGGCCTTGTGGGACTCCACTTGTAACTGGTTTGGAGTCTGACATGGCTCCAGCAATTCTAACCATGTGGATTCTGTCCTTGAGCCAGTTTTCAACCCATCTAGTGACATAGAGGTTTATATTTAAGCTGGTGAGCTTATCTATAATGCCCGAGTGGGGTATTGTATCGAAGGCTTTTGCGAGGTCCAGGTAGGCGGTGTGGACCACCTTCCCTTCGTCAATGGCCTTGGTGACTGTTTCAAAGAAATCAACCAGGTTTAAGAGGCAGGATCTGCCCTTAGCAAAGCTGAACTGGGTAGGATCCAGTGTCTGTAGGTCCCCAATATCTTTATTTATGAGGTCCATGATGATCCTTTTCATAACTTTGCAGGCCAAGCTAGTGAGGCTTATGGGGCAATAGATTCCAGGATCCATTGAGGCACCACCTTTGTGGAGAGGGACCACTGTTGCTGTATGCCACTCTTTGGGTACATATCCTGTAGTAAGGCTGAGATTGAACAGTAGTTTTATGTTTGGGTTTAGCTCTTCTTGGAGTTCATGTAGTATGCAACCCGGGACACTGTCTGGTCCCATTGATGCTGTGTTTTTTGCTTTGGAGAGGGCAGCTCTTACCAGAGCATCTGAGATGTCAGGGGGGGCAGCACTCTGCTGGGATAAATATTTGCCCTTTTGGTGGGGGGAGAGAAGTTTGTGCTGAACCTGTCAGCTAGGATGTTGGCAATGTCTGTGGGTTCGGTGTATTTTTTGTCATTTTGGACTAATTCTGAGCATAACTGGGAATTCCCACCCAAGTTCCTAACATAACTAAAGAAAGCCTTGTGATTATCCTTAGTGTCCTGTGCAATTTTTCTCTCGAAGCCTGCCTTAGACAATTTTATGAGTGCCCGTAGTTTTTTGCTAATACTGATCAGAGATGCCTTCCATTTTTGGGATTTTGCTCTATCATGTAGTAGCTTCCTCCTTCTGTTGTATAGTTTGTTTATGGCTGGGGTCCACCAGACAGGACGTCTGCCTTTGGAGGATTGGGTCTTGGTTTTATTTGGGATTGCATGATCCATGCATTCCTGAAGGTGTTCATAGAATGCGTTTATAAAGGATTCTGCAGTCTGGGCCGTATTTTCCACAGGCCTGGGGGCTTTGAAGGATTCCACCTCAGTTTTGAAGAGTGTGAAATTTGCTTTAGAGAAGTTTTTCACTATGGTTTTCAGGGCAGGGGGTGGAGTCAGGATGTGAATATCCAGTGAGATTAGTTTATGGTCTGATCTTACCAGTGAGGGATACACTTCTGGTCTGGAGCATAGAGTCCCCATGTTGGTGATGCTCAAGTCCAGTATGTCTTCCCTTCTTGTGGGAGTGGTAACAAGTTGTTCCATAGCATTTGAGTTTATAAATTTTAGGAACCTTTGGGCTAGGGTGTTGGAGCTAGAGTAATGCTCCCAGTCTATGTTTGGGTAGTTGAAGTTGCCCAGTATAATGGTGTTTGGAGAGACCTTCATATTTTCCAATGTTCTCAGGAAGGCCGAATGGGGTTCCTGGGTTTGGGAGGGTGGTCTGTAGCAGGCTATAAACTGGAAGGCAGTTTTACCCACTGTTAGTTGCACATGGATAGTCTCTGATGGTTTGTGCTGTGCCACCAACCTAGAGGTGTGGGTATCTTTGATGAATATTGATACTCCCCCTCCTTTTGTGGTACGGTCCAAGTTTTGGGGCCGAAAAGCATGGTATGAGGTATAACCTGGTAGTGCTGGGGTGCTCTCGGGAGCCTTGAACCAGGTTTCTGTTGCTGTACAGATATCGATGTTCTCCATGATAAGGAGAGTTTCGAGTGTGTGCATCTTCAGGTTTGGACTTCTGGCATTGAGTAGCATTACTCTTAATTTCTTATCCCTTGTGATACCTATGGAGGTGGGTTTGTCTTTTGAGCCTTGCCTAAAAAAGGCCCTATGGGGGTAGCAAGAGCCTTTACCAATATCCAAAAGTCCAAGGGTAACAGGTGCAAGCCGTCCCTAGCGAAGCATCGTGGCTTGTCGAGCATGTCATCCCAGGCTGACAGGCATTGGATCACCTTTGAATGGCACCAATACTTAAGCCAATTGTTGAAATTGATCATCTTGTCTTCATTTTGTGGCATCATTCTTGGTGAGGGTAAGATGCTACTCAAGGTCAGGGTCATACTGGCCTGGGCTACATGCTCAGAAAGCTCCTCTACATCTCTTTTCATTTAGTCCAGGGAGGTACGTCTCAGGTCATTCACACCAGCATGGACAATTACCGAGTCATATTTGTACTTGCCTTGGAGTGACCTGAGTGCTTGTGTTATGTGGCGGATCCTAGCAGCTGACAGGCAGCTCACCATGACCTTCTCCTTGTTCAGCCTGGTGAGCGGGACATCAGTGTGCCTGACGACAGAGTCACCTATTACAAGTGTATCAGTTGTGTTGTTTAGCCTTAAGGGCTGTGACTGTTCGGCACACTGGCTTTGTGAGCTATGTGTTGCATGTGTTTTGTTTTGGGGTAGCGGTTGCTTGGGTGTCTGCTTTCGAGTTCTCTGCTACTTAGGCAGATTTTTTTTTAGAGCCTCTGTGTATGTTTTTGTGTGTTTATGTGTTTGGTTTGCTGTCGTGGTAGGTCTATGTGAGACTGGAATTGTAGTTTGTGTGGTTTCCTTCTCCTCCTGACTGTTTTTGCCAGTACTGAGTTGAGAGAGCTTAGCCTCCAGTATGGCTATATGGTTGCATCTCTCACATGTGTTGGAATTTGTTGGGAGGAGGAGAGGGTTGTCTGTGTACATGAGGCAGTTGTAACATTGCCTCAAGATTCCCAGATTCACCAGCTTGACCGGAGAGGAGATTGACAACTGACCTTTGGACATGCTAGGATAGTATTGGGAATTCCTTTATAACTGAAAAAAAAGGGGCCAATGAGGAATGAGGTACTCAAGGGGAGTTTGTGAGGGTGTAGTGCTTTTAATATTTTAGTGATGACTTTTATAATTGCTTTAGTGAGCAAGTGCCAGGTAACTTAAATGCAATGTGTTACAGGTAACTTAAATGCAAAAATGACAAACAGTAACTTTCTTTCAAGTGAAACAAGAAAATAAGTACAGTAAGCAATGGAGATATCACTAGGGATCCACAGAAGCGCTGAAAAGCCATGTTTTAGGTGGAATTAGCATTTCAGGGAAATAACAAGCAAACAAACAAGCAGCATACAAATAAAGCTAGATTCAGCATGCCTGGATCTAGTCTATGCTACAGCAAACAAGGTGTCTATTATTCTAAGTCTAGATAATTTCTTTCCCAAAGTTGAGAATCAAACACTGTATTTTGCATCTGTGAGTTAAACACATTCCCCGGGATTCATGAAGCTCAGCGCAAGGCCGGTGTAAGGCTTGCGCCGGCAGTGCAGTGAATAATCGGCGTAGCAGCACCATATGCATAGTAATGAGTGCGCGCCGCAACCACAGACACGTGCGGAGGGCACGTGAGCGAGCCCAAGTAGGATGCGGCTGTAGGCGTGGCCAAGCCGGCAGTCGATGAGCAACCTAAAGTGCTGACTTCCACAGGCCGCCTGCAATAGTAACCGCACCAGCCAGGGTCCGTGGATAATGAAACGTACGCAGACTATGCAACATAGTACCCGGTCACACAAAACGGAGAACCAAACATTAACCCATGAAGTCCAAAGTGTACCCGTCCAAGGAACAAAGGATACGCATAATACCGTGTCCGTCCCGCAATGCACTGTCAGTGGGCATACCCAGTGAAGGTGTACCGCAGCATGTCAGCGCGCTGCACCTACATAGAAGTAGCCACATGGGCATGGTCACCAGCAGTAGTGAGAGTACACAGCTGGGTAGCCGTGTCGATATAACAACAAGAAGGAAACTAGATACCCTAAACACAGACAAACATGTGCATAGCAACATGTACTACACCCAGCAATGTGCCCGTCGCATACACATAGGACGGCGTATGCCTAAGCGTAATATCCAGAAGCAGAACCCATGCATGCAAATGTAATACAAAACAGCCCCGTCATAGCATGTAACCTGCCCCCATGTACGACCGTGCACCCAACCCAGCTAGCAGCCTTGCGCAGCTACACACCTACACACAATGGGTATACCTGAAATGTAGTAAGAAGTATTGTCCTAGGCAGTGCCACGCGGGAAAATATGTACCCCACATGTAAACATCCCACCTCAGGTACAGATATCCAAATGGCTGCATGTGAATGTGTCGGCAGAATGTGTACATCCCGCATGTGGTATGGACCTGTCGAAACCCCATAGGCATGCACACACCACGGTGCCCATAACTGTACACATCTGGACAAGGCAGTATGTTCAGCCACCGTACTGATGATTAGCTATGCAGACATGTCAAACACAACACATATGGCGGAACATCTGCCCACCAAGCAGGACGCCCCAACAGGGTGCCACAGGCACAGAAGGTGAAGGTGGGACATCACACGTTGAGAATAGCGTTGCCGGACGGCCAAACACCCACGGCCAACGCAAAGGATGGAATAACATGTATATGCCTGGATGGATGGGTATGTCATAGCATGGGAATAGGCCAAGCTATCCACCATAATAGCCATGTGTACCAGATACAAACAGCCAGTAACACGCAGTAGTAATGCAGGAAGGCATACATGACTGTGGGAATAGCACAGGACATATAGCACGTGCCGAGTGTTGATGCATGACACAAATGTCCAGGATAGGGCTCCCTGCAAAGAGGAACATGTGCCAACCCCACCCCCCCCACAGATGTACCGGCAGTGAAAACACATCCCAAACACACACCAACACTACCATCCATCCCACAATAGCAACGGAGGCTGGTCAAAGACCACCATGATGCATGCACAAATAGGGACACGTGTAACCGTTGCCCTAACAACCCCCCTCAGGCCAAAGAATAATAGTATGGACATATGCATGTAATGCTGTGAAGGATGTGTGGTAGTCCTCAGTATCACAGAGGTAGGTACACAGATACACTGTAATCAACCGTGACGTATGTGCACTGTAGACAGCATACCTGCAGGTAATACATAGTTCAATCATGTGCCACAGAAATATACACATATGAATGAGGATAGGGGATAGACAAGTGTGAATGGGACAAACTATGAACATAGGTTCATAGGTCCATAGGTACAGAGTAGGTTATCTACCCAAGGGCAGCCATAACCCTAGGCCATAGTTATGTTTCCTTTGCCAACCCTCCAGTCTGGAGATAAAATGCCTATTATATTGCTGTACCTCTGTCAAGCAGTGACAATGATGTAATCCCTGGGGTATATCTGCAATCCCCCATCCACTGGACAAGATCCCCCTCGAACAAGGCCAGCAACGTTCTCTGCCTTACATGTACTGGGATGTTGTTCCACAGCATAGTGAGTGTCTGGGTGATGTATCTGTCCCTCCAACACATTCTATTAATGACCGTGTCAAGGTTCACGTCACCTGCCCCTGTGGTTCTGAGGGATGTAGATCCAGTAGGTGAAGCATAGTCATCAAATATGGGTCGACATGGCCTCGTATGTCAGGCACAGGTCACCACTGAACAAGTGGTATGTGACTGAATGGAGCAGGAGTCCTTACAGTGGGGCAGCATAACACAAATTCCTGACACCCTGCATCTGTCTGACGATGAACCTATGGGGCCTTCCCAGCTGCTGCAGGTGTCGGGTCAGATACCGTCCGAACGGGGCAATGTACTCAATCATAGGTCTAATGAGTAATGAGTACAAGGAGATGATGACCTACCCTGATCTAGATGTGAATCCCTGCACGATCAGGTGGGCAATGTAGAAGTTCTACCGAACCACGTTAGCAACGTGTGTGTCAAACGAATGGTGACTGACAACCTGGGTCCCCAGATCCCTGGTAATTCCCCCTGTGCTCAGTGGACTGACACCCATATGGTGGCTAGGGGTGACCTTGTTCTTCCCGATGGGTATGACTATGCATTACCCGGCATTTAGCTGTAGGCCATGTCCCTGTCAGCAGATATCCATATCTGTGAGGCCCCTTTGAAGGATATCTGTGTCAGATGTCCGTCCCACTATGGCACCCGGTTCGCAGTCATCTACAAACAATGTCAGCCATAACCCCCCTGTGTTTGCTTGTACTTTGGAAATGTAGATGCAGAAAAAGAGTGGACCCAGGACAGAGCCCCGTGGGACACCGCCTGTGACTGGCAGTGAGTCTGACATGGTGCCAGCAACTATGACCGCATGGGTTGTGTCACCTAGCCAGTTTGCAATCCATCCTGCGATGTACGGGTTCACATCCAAGCCGATGGGTTTATCAATGATACCCGAGGGGGGTATTGTGTTGAAGGCCTTTGCCAGGTCGAGGTAGGCTGTATGGACTGCCTGACCCTCATCAATGGCCTCGGTGACTGTTCCTAAAACGTGAACCAAGTTTTAAACGCATGATCTGCCCCTGACCAAGCCAAACTGGGTTGGATGCAAAGTATGCAGGTCCCCTATGTCATCATCTATGGGCTCCAGTATGATCCTTCCCCATGTCTTTGCAGATAAGGCTTCTCAAGCTAATGGGACAGTAATAACCGGGGTCAGTGGAGGCACTGCCCCTGTGAAGTGGGACTACAGTCGCCGTGCGCCACAACTTGGGTACGTTACCTGAGGTGAGGCTAAGATTAAACAGCTGTCCTAACTGTGGGTCTAATTCCTCAATGAGATCGCGGAGTACACAGCCGGGACACCATCTGGTCCCATGGATGCTGTGTTCACTACCTTGGAGAGAGCATGTCCCACCTGTGCGTTACAGAACATTCATGGCCACAATCTGCTGGTACAGACATCTCTCCATGTGGGGGGGAGGGGGTGGAGATGTCTTCACCGAACCTGTCAGCCAGTATGTTGGCAATGTGTGTATGTTCAGTAAACTTCACATCATTGTGAACCCAGTCAGAGCATATCTGGGAGTTACCTCCCAGGTGTCCAACATAGCTAAAGAAGGCCGTATGATTGTCTGTCGAGTCCTTGGTGATATATCTGTGGAACCTGCCCCGGATGATGGCATGAGAGCTTGTAGTTCTTCACATATAATGAGCAAGGGTGTCATACCTCACAAGGAGTCTGCTCTGTCTTGTAGTAGCTACCTCCTCTCATTGTAGAGCTTGTGTATGGCTGGGGTACACCACACTAGATGCTTGGCATTGGTACAAAGACCCACAGTTGGGTAAGGGAATGCCTGATCCATGCAGTCCTGTAGGTGCTGGTAGAAGGCATATGTAAGTGATTCAGTGGCTTGAGTAATGTTCACCACTGGCTCAGGGGCCTTAAAGGAGACCACACTAGTGTTTAGAAATGTGAAGTCGGCTTTTGAGAAAGCCATATGTATGGTAACCGGCACCACCAACAGCATCGTATGTCAATAGCAGAAGCTATTGTCCAAATAACATAGATTAACTTTATTATTAAAATATGTATTATTATTTATTTAGTTATATGTTTCTGCTAATTACACTTGAAAATGCCCGGTAAGACCGGGCGAAAGTGCTCGTGATCTACCTGTTATGGTGGTGTCATTCTGACAATAAAGTGGCGATACTTCCCTATTGGGACTTCTGGGGATTATTTAAAGTAGTTGTTAACCTGCATCTTTGGATGTACACCATTTGGTTTCAGTTTTGAAAAACCTGGTTTTCGTAGCACTACATAATATGGGTAGTCAAACAGACATCCAAGATTGGGGAACATACAGCAGCAGTCAAAACCACTGGCCACATGGACACAGTCCGACAAGTTCTACACTTTACATATGCACATTGGTGTCCATTGTAGGACCCAAAAATTGTCCCGTACGGAATACCATCCAGCCATTATCGTTCAACCAGAAGAAGCGACAGTCGTGACTACGGCACAGCTAGACATATGCACCACCAGCGTGTTTAATGTTGATGACAAGTGTCCATGAAATGCAGGACATATGAACAGAAATCCCCAGATTGTCGAGTCCATAGAAGTGCGTCCACATCCCAGTCCCGCACACATGAAGGATGTGTAATGGGTACTGTCGAGGGTTGCAGCCATGGGATCGTGGGTATGCAGAAATGAGGCTCGGTGTTGTTTGGCAGATAATCCGTTGTCCCGCCCCATGGGAGGGATGTGGGTGTAGCACATGCCTCACTCCCCACTAATAATGCAAAGCATCCACCGGATAATGCTAAATGCAGGTGTGAAATGTGTACAGCCCTATACCAGTGTCCAGTAGGCAATTGCCATGGATGGACAAGCGTACGACCAAGATGGCACCCATAACTGCAAACCCGGTGGAATTACACAGCTGCAGTAAGGCATAACACAGGAAATACAGATAGGGACTACAGTAGACACTCCCCATACAAAGTCGGACCGTCGTGCGAATACCGGCGTACACAGCACTCAATCTGCCAGCAACAAAATGGGGATTACTCGCTTCCATACCGTGGAAGAAATGGGCGACCTGTGGAACACATACTAATGGCACACCAACAACGTCAACTAGGATAGTTAAACTATGGCGTTCCCACTTATAAAGAAAACATGCTTCAATGAATAAATAGGATCTACATGTTTTTTTGGTGTTGTGTTGACAATACAGTGACGGATATTTCCTATTGGGACTTCTGAGGTTTATTTAAAGCAGTTGCTAACCTGCATCTTTGGATGTACACCATTTGTTCTCAGTTCTGAAAAACCTGGTTTACGTAGCACCACATAATATGGGTAGTCAAACAGACATCCGCGATTGGGGAACATACAGCAGCAGTCAAAACCACTGGCCAGATGGACACAGTCCAGCAACATCTAACTTTACATATGCACATTGGTGTCCATTGTAGGACCCAAAAATTGATCCGTACAGAATTCCATCCAGCCGTTACCGTTCCACCAGAAGACGCAACAGCCGTGAGTATGGCACAGCTAGACATATGCACCACCAGCGTGTTTAAGGTTGATGACAAGAGTCCATGAAATGCAGGACATATGAACAGAAATCCCCAGATCGATGAGTCCATAGAAGTGCGTCCACATCCCAGTCCCGCACACATGAAGGATGTGTAATGGGTACCGTCGAGGGTCACAGCCATGGGATCCTGGGTATGCAGAAATGGGGCTCGGTGTTGTTTGGCAGATAATCCGTTGTCCCACCCCGTGGGAGGGATGTGGGTGTAGCACATGACTTACTCCCCACTAATAATGCAAAGCATCCACCGGATAATGCTAAATGCAGGTGTGAAATGTGTACAGCCCATACCAGTGTCCAGTAGGCAATTCCCATGGATGGACAAGCGTACGACCAAGATGGCACCCATAATTGCAAACCTGGTGGAATTACACAGCTGCAGTAAGGCATAACACAGGAAATACAGATAGGGACTACAGTAGACACTCCCCATACAAAGTCAGAATGCCGTGCGAATACCGGCGTACACAACACCCAATCTGCCAGCAAGAAAATGGGGATCACTCGCATCCATATCGCGGAACATATGGGCGACCTGTGGAACACATATTAATGGCACACCAACAACGACAACTAGGAAGGTCATAGGATGGTTAAACTATGGCGTTCCCACTGATAAAGAACATCTGTCAATGAATAAATAGGATCTACATGTTTTGGTGGTGTTATTTTGACAATATAGTGGCGGATATTTCCTATTGGGCCTTCTGAGGATTATTGAAAGTGTAAGGCATAACACAGGAAATACAGATAGGGACTACAGTAGACACTCCCCATACAAAGTCAGAATGCCGTGCAAATACCGGCGTACACAGCACCCAATCTGCCAGCAAGAAAATGGGGATCACTCGCGTCCATATCGCGGAACATATGGGCGACCTGTGGAACACATATTAATGGCACACCAACAACGTCAACTAGGAAGGTCATAGGATGGTTAAACTATGGCGTTCCCACTGATAAAGAACATCTGTCAATGAATAAATAGGATCTACATGTTTTGGTGGTGTTATTTTGACAATATAGTGGCGGATATTTCCTATTGGGCCTTCTGAGGATTATTGAAAGCAGTCGCTAACCAGCATCTTTGGATGTACACCATTTGTATTCAGTTATGAAACACCTGGTTTCCGTAGCACTACATAATATGGGTAGTCAAACAGACAACCACGATTGGGGAACATACAGCTGCAGTCAAAACCACTGTTCAGAAGGACACAGTACAACAAGTTCTACACTTTACTTATGCACATTGGTGTCCATTGTAGGACCCCAAAAATTGATCCGTACGCTATATCATCCAGCTGCTACCATTCCACCCAGAAGAAGCGACAGCCGTGACTATGGCACAGCTAGACATATGCATCACCAGCGTGTTTAAGGTTGATGACAAGTGTCCATGAAATGCAGGACATATGAACAGAAATCCACAGATTGTCGAGTCCATAGACGTGCGTCCACATCCCAGTCCCGCACACATGAAGGATGTGTAATGGGTACCGTCGAGGGTTGCAGCCACGGGACCGTGGGTATGCAGAAATGGGGCTCGGTGTTGTTTGGCAGATAATCCGTTGTCCCGCCCCGTGGGAGGGATGTGGGTATAGCACATGCCTTACTCCCCACTAATAATGCAAAGCATCCACCGGATAATGCTAAATGCAGGTGTGAAATGTGTACAGCCCATACCAGTGTCCAGTAGACAATTCCCATGGATGGACAAGCGTACGACCAAGATGGCACCCATACCTGCAAACCCGGTGGAATTACACAGCTGCAGTAAGGCATAACACAGGAAATACAGATGGGAACTACAGTAGACACTCCCCATACAAAGTCAGACCGCCGTGCGAATACCGGCGTACGCAGCACTCAATCTGCCAGCACCAAAATGGGGATTACTCGCTGCCATGCTGCGGAACAAATGGGCGACCTGTGGAACACATACTAATGGCACACCAACAACGTCAACTAGGAAGGTCAGTCAAAACCACCCGCTAGATGGACACAGTCCAACAAGTTCTACACTTTACATATGCACATTGGTGTCCATTGTAGGACCCAAAAATTGATACTTATGGAACATCATACAGCTGTTATCATTCAACCAGAAGAAGCGACAGCCGTGACTATGGCACAGCTAGACATATGCACCACCAGCATGTTTAAGGTTGATGACAAGTGTCCATGAAATGCAGGACATATGGACAGAAATCCCCAGAGTTCCGAGTCCATAGAAGTGCATCCACATCCCAGTCCCGCACACATGAAGGATGTGTAATGGGTACCGTCGAGTGTAGCACCCATGGGATCCTGGGTATGCAGAAATAGGGCTCGGTGTTGTTTGGCAGATAATCCATTGTCCGGCCCCGTGGGAGGGATGTGGGTGTAGCACATGCCTTACTCCCCACTAATAATGCAAAGCATCCACCGGATAATGCTAAATTCAGGTGTGAAATGTGTACAGCCCTATACCAGTGTCCAGTAGGGAATTCCCATGGATGGACAAGCGTACGACCAAGATGGCACCCATAACTGCAAACCTGGTGGAATTACACAGCTGCAGTAAGGCATAACACAGGAAATACACATAGGGACTACAGTAGACACTCCCCATACAAAGTCAGACCGCCATGCGAATACCGGCGTATACAGCACCCAATCTGCTAGCAAGAATATGGGGATCACTCGCTTCCATACCGCGGAACATATGGGCGACCTGTAGAACACATATTAATGGCACACCAACAACGTCAACTAGGAAGGTCATAGGATGGTTAAACTATGGCGTTCCCACTTATAAAGAACATCCTTCAATGAATTAGTAGGATCTACATGTTTTGGTGGTGTTAGTTTTGACAATACAGTGGCGGATATTTCACATTGGGACTTCTGAGGTTTATTTAAACCAGTTGCTAACCTGCATCATCGGATTTACACCATTTGGGTTCATTTCAGAATAAACTGATTTTCGTAGCACTACATAATATGTTTAGTCAAACAGTCATCCGCGATTGGGGAACATACAGCAGCAGTTAAACCCACTGGCCAGATGGACACAGTCCAACAAGTTCTACACTTTACATATGCACATCGGTGTCCATTGTAGGATCCCAAAAATTGATCCGTACACCACATCTACCAGCTGCGATCGAGAGACCTAAAAGGAGTGAATATCCGTGACTACGGCACAGCTAGACATATGCACCACCAGCGTGTTTAAGGTTGATGACAAGTGTCCAGGAAATGCAGGACATATGAACAGAAATCCCCAGATTGTTGAGTCCATAGAGGTGTGTCCACATCCCAGTCCCGCACACATGAAGGATGTGTAATGGGTACCGTCGAGGGTTGCAGCCATGGGATCCTGGGTATGCAGAAATGGGGCTCGGTGTTGTTTGGCAGATAATCCGTTGTCCCGTCCTGTGGGAGGGATGTGGGTATAGCACATGCCTTACCCCCCACTAATAATGCAAATCATCCACCGGAGAATGCTAAATGCAGCTGTGAAATGTGTACAGCCCTATACTAGTGTCCAGTAGGCAATTCCCATGGACGGACAAACGTACGACCAAGATGGCACCCATAACTGCAAACCCGGTGGAATTACACAGCTGCAGTAAGGCATAACACAGGAAATACAGATGGGAACTACAGTAGACACTCCCCATACAAAGTCAGACCGCCGTGCGAATACCGGCGTACACAGCACTCAATCTGCCAGCAACAAAATGGGGATTACTCGCTGCCATAATGCGGAACAAATGGGCGACCTGTGGAACACATACTAATGGCACACCAACAACGTCAACTAGGAAGGTCATAGGATGGTTAAACTATGGCGTTCCCACTTATAAAGAACATCCTTCAATGAATTAATAGGTTCTACATGTTTCGGTTGTGTTATATTGACAATACAGTGGCGGATGTTTCCTATTGGGACTTTTGAGGATTAGTTAAAGCAGTTGCTAACCTGCAGCATTAGATTAACACCATTTGGGTTAATTGTAGAAAAACCTGGTTTTCGTAGCACTACATAATATGGGTAGTCAAACAGACATCCGCGATTGGGGAACATACAGCAGTAGTCAAAACCACTGGCCAGATGGACACAGTCCAACATGTTCTACACTTTACATATGCACATTGGTGTCCATTGTAGGACCCCAAAAATTCAACCCTATGCAATATCTACGAGATGCGAGCGAGCGACCCTGAAGGAGTAACAGCCATGACTACGTCACAGCTAGACATATGCACCACCAGCGTGTTTAAGGTTGATGACAAGTGTCCATGAAATGCAGGACATATGAGCAGAAATCCCCAGATGGTCGAGCCCGTAGAAGTGCGTCCACATCCCAGTCCCGCACACATGAAGGATGTGTAATGGGTACCATCGAGGGTTGCAGCCATGGGATCGTGGGTATGCAGAAATGGGGCACGGTGTTTTTTGGCAGATAATCCATTGTCCCGCCCCATGGGAGGGATGTGGGTATAGCACATGCCTTACTCCCCACTAATAATGCAAAGCATCCACCGGATAATGCTAAATGCAGGTGTGAAATGTGTACTGCCCTATACCAGCTGTGAAATGTGTACAGCCCTATACCAGTGTCCAGTAGGCAATTCCCATGGATGGACAAGCGTACGACAAAGATGGCACCCATAACTGCAAACCTGGTGGAATTACACAGCTGCAGTAAGCCATAACACAAGGTAATACAGATAGGGACTACAGTAGACACTCCCCATACAAAGTCAGACCGCCATGCGAATACCGGCGTACACAGCACTCAATCTGCCAGCACCAGAATGGGGATCACTCGCTTCCATACCGCGGAACAAACGGGCGACCTGTGGAACACATACCAATGGCACAATAACAACTTCAGCTAGGAAGGTCATAGGATGGTTAAACTATGGCATTCCCACTTATAAAGAACATCCTTCAGTGAATTAATAGGATTAATGTCAATTGACCATGGAATACACCTAATCAACATCAAAGAACCGCTGTCACCTTATGGCACACAATCCAAAACACACATAGGTAGATGAAACAGTCAACGTAGACATTGTCCAGGACAGGTCACAAATGGTATACAAAGGTTCCTTCATAGACATGTAAGCACTTTCACCCGTAGGCTCCGTCAGACTTACACATAACATAAAAGCATCCAGGCTTTAAATATCCCCCCTACACTTTCATTGGTCAATTTCCTAGCAAACAATGAACATTTAACCACAGCATATAAAGCACAGACGCAATGTTAACTACACACACGTATATTAACATCTCCAAAAACATCCTATTAACACGTATTATATGATATTGTATGATGCCTAATACATATCAATCAAAGATCTAACAATATATATAGAAGATATGTATATCATATCTATGTAATACAGTGGTAAAAAACTGAAAGAGTGGACTAATGTGTGTTAACTGCATATCTGTACCTAAACTACATTCCTGTTACAGGGGTTTAGCCACCTGCTTCTCAAAAAAACATCTTGCTGTTTTCCCACTTTTCTGAGAGTTAAAAAAGTACAGTTACAGGCTTGCTGTTCCTGAACTGTTTGAAAGTTTCTGTGAGGCCATGTTTGCTTGGGCTGAAGGAGGGTCTCTGTGTTGATCAGTGGCAGTGAATAACATTGAGCAACTTCCCTGCCCCCCGTAGAGGTGGTTACTGACTTGAAACTGTAGTTTTATTGTCTGTTTTGGGTCTATTCCTGCTTCTTTCCAGCCCCTGCTATCAAGCACGCTTTAACATGCTTTAGCGCAGAGTTGCAACTAGAGCAGCATCGGGCAGCACCGGTTAAACAAGGTTAAACTCTGTTCATCAAGTTTTCCCTTAGAACTGCTCTGTTAGGAACCTAAACAGTCTACACCTTCACTAAAAAGTGTAGCACTTGTTCCAAATAGCTTTTTCTTCTCAAAAAGCTCAGCACTTGTCTTATAAGCATATCCTTTGTCTTATAAGCATTCTCTTTGCAGGTCAAGCACTCCTATATTATACAAATCTCTCACTAGCAAACCCCCCCAGGAGTGCCCACTTCCCTGCTAAGCCCACTACTTTTCTGTCTCATACCAACTCATAATTCTTTCTAGCATGTCGAAGGGTCAGATGCTGGCGTCCTCTCCTGGCCAGTTGGTGAATCTGGGAATTCTGAGACAATGTTACAATTGCCTCATGTACACGGACAACCCTCTCCTCCTCACACATAACACTAACACTTGTGAGAGATGCAGCTATTTAGCCAGACTGGAGGCTGAGCTCTCTCAACTCAGGACTGGCAAGACCAGGCAGGAGGAGAAGGCAACTACACACACCACAATACCAGTCTCACATAACTCAACCACACCACTGAATCAAACACATAAACACACTAAGACATACTCGGAGGCTCTGAGTAAATATTTACCTAAACAGCAGAGGCCTCCAAAGCAGACACCCAAGCAACTGCAAACTCAATACACCACACAAACAACACATAAACAACAGAATCAGTGTGCAAAGCAGTCACTGCCCTTAAGGCCAAATACAACACCAAACATACTTGTCATAGGTGACTCCATAGTCAGACACACTGACGTCCCGCTCACCACACTAAGTAAGGAGAAGGTCACAGTAAGCTGCCTGTCGGGTGCTAGAATCCGCCACATAACGCAAGCACTCAGGTCTCTCAACAGCAGGTACACGTTCGACTCAGTCATTGTCCACGCTGGTGTCAACGACCTGAGACGTACCTCCTTGGACTACATGAAAAGAGACATTGAGGAGCTCTCTGATTATGTAGCCCAGGCAGGTATGACCCTGACCTTGAGCAGTATCCTACCTTCACCTAGAATGATGCCACAATACAGTGATAAGATGATCAGCTTTAATAAATGGCTTAAATTCTGGTGTCATTCAAAGGGGATCCAATGTCTGTCTGCCTGGGATGACATGCTGGACAAGCCACGCTGCTTCGCAAGGGACGGCTTGCACCTGTCACCCCTAGGCATCCGGATATTGGCAAAGGCTCTTGCCACCCCCATAGTGCCTTTTTTAGGCAAGGCTCAAATTCTAAACCTACCACCCTAGAACACAAAAAAGGAAATAAACTAAGGGTAATGCTGCTCAATGCCAGAAGTCTCAATCTCAAGATGCATGCACTCGAGGCCCTTCTCAGTATGGAGAACATCGATGTCTGTGCTGTGACAGAAACCTGGTTCAAGTCTCCTGAGAGCACCCCAGCACTATCAGGTTTCACCTCATATCATGCATTCCGGCCAAAAAATCCGGACAACACCAAGAAAGGAGGGGGGGTCTCCATATTCATAAAGGACACCCACACCTCAAGGTTGGTGGCAATGCACGATGCATCGGAGACCATCCAGGTGCAATTAACCATAGGCAAGACTGCTCTGCAATTTGTAGCATGTTACAGGCCACACTCTCAAACTCAGGAACCTCACATGGCCTTCCTGAAAACATTGGAGTGGATACATGTATCTCCAAACACCATCATACTAGGTGACTTCAACTACCCTAATATAGATTGGGAACACTACTCAAGCCCAAACAGTCTAGCCCAAAGGTTCCTGGAGTTCATAAACTCAAATGCCATGGAACAACTAGTCACCTTCCCCACAAGAGGAGAAAACATACTTGATCTCATCATCACGAACATGGGATCACAATGTTCAACACCGGAAGTATACCCCTCACTGGTGAGATCAGATCATAAACTAATCTCGCTGGAGGTCCTCATCCCGCCCCCACCTGAAATAAAAAGAACACAGTGAAAAGCCTCCCAAAAGCCGATGTCACACCTCTAAAACCTAGTGTGATCTCCTTTAAGGCCCCTGAGCCAGTGGTAAACATTACTCAAACCGCTGAATCACTTACAAATGCCTTCTACTAGCACCTACAGGACTGCATGGATCAGGCAATCCCAAACAAAAACTAAGACTCTTTGTACCAAAGGCAAGCGTCCAGTCTGGTGGATCCCAGCCATAAACAAGCTCTACAACAAAAGGAGGAAGCTACTACAAGATAGAGCAAAATCCTTGAAAGGTAAGACACCTGTGATCATTATAAGTAAAACTAAGAGCTCTCACAAAATCTTCCAAGGCAAAATTCTGAGAGAAAAATCGCTAAGGACTCAAAGACAATCATAAGGCCTTCTGTAGCTATG
>NC_056731.1:1052384273-1052399709 GCF_019279795.1 Protopterus annectens | reverse complement strand
TGCTGGTGGGTTGGACGTATTTGCGGGGTTTTTAACACAAACATCTTACCACAGTTCAGGTATGCACATTGTGTGTGGTTGTATAGCTGCACACGGATGCTAGCAGGTTTGGGTGCAGGGGTATACATGGGTGTGACTGACATGTACAATGAGGCTATTGTGTAGTACATCCGAATGCATGGGTTCTGCTTCTGGATATTACACTTCATCATACACCATCTAGTGTATGCAACAGAGACGTTGCTGGGTCTGGGATATGTTGCTATGCACATGTTTGCCTGTGTTTGAGGTATCTTGCTTCCTTACTGTTGTTATGTCAGCACAGCTACCCGGCTATGTACTGTCACTACTGCTTGTGACCATTATGGTTGGCACCTTTTCCAATGCCCATAGTGGGGCATGTTATGTGGGCACTTCGAAATTTGCAGGACTACACATACTCAGGGCTAGTGCAGTTGACAGAACTTCACTTGTTTGCCATACTATGAGCTTATTCTGTAAGCGTTTGGGTTCCTTATTTATTTTCTTATGCCATGTCTGTGTTCCATATCGTAATGTATATGTTTTATGCTACTATTTACATGTATATTGCGGGAATTTGCGTGGCAGGGGATCGGAGGTCATTTTCCATTTTACGATTGTTGCAGGGACACGACTGTCCAATCAGGGACTGTCCATGGCACATTGGGACAGCAGGTAACCCTGGTGACCATGCCCATGTCGCTACTGGGGTTTCCACCTTTTCCATTTTCCGATCTGGGATATTTCCGGGACTCACATCTGACTTTACAGGCCGACACATACAAACGGTCACTATATAGCATGGAAATTCACTTGCTTGCCTAAATAATATGCTTATTATTGTGGCAATTTCCTTGCTTATTCTGTTTTTTGTGTCATTTAGGTATTTCTGTTACAGAAATAACCAATTCATGCTACCATTACATTAAATACGGGATATCATTGTGTCCTACAATCGTAGCAATTCAGCCATTTCTAAAACGTTTTTTCGGGCCACAACTGTCCTTGGAGTGACTCCCCCACCCAAAGTGGAGAAGGTGGTCCCCTTAGTCGCTCCTCCTATGTCGGTGCGGCGCTGACATGCGGCTGTACACCTTCTCTGAGTGTAAACACTGACAGTGCATTGCGAGACGAACGCGGTCTTATGCGTATCCTTTACTCCTTGGACGGGTACACTTATGCCTTCGTGGCTTCTATTTGCTTCTCCATTAATTTGGGACGGGGACTATGTTGCATACTGTACATGCGTTTCATTCTGCACAGGACCTGGCTGCTGCCATTACTATTGTGGGCGGACCATGGCTGTCAGCACATTAGGTTGCTCACCTCATGCTGGCTTAGACACGCCTCCAGACGCATCCTACCTGGGCTCGCTCACGT
Organism: Protopterus annectens; assembly: GCF_019279795.1. Lineage (NCBI taxonomy): Eukaryota > Metazoa > Chordata > Ceratodontiformes > Protopteridae > Protopterus > Protopterus annectens. The sequence goes on along the minus strand of NC_056731.1, from coordinate 1,052,398,308 downwards.
ACACTACGCACGTGTCTGTGATTCCGGTGCACTCTCATTAATATGTATATGGCGCTACTGCGCCGGATATTCCATGCACCGCCGGCGCAGGCCTTACGCCGGCCTTGCGCCGAGCTTCATGAATCCCGGGGACAGACAAAAACAGGTACATGCAAAAATTACAATAATACTTATACAGAGTAAAAGATAAAAACATTTAATACATTTAGGTTCAAAAATTCAAGAAGCATTCAAAACAATGCAATCTGATATGGAATAAATGTCAGGGGAATAAGTTAAAAGAGTAATGTTTTATGCATTCAAAAAAGTTGTATAGACTTGCATTACAGGGTAGGTATTCTAAGGGAACGTAAGCTTAGATAGGAAGAGTTATGTATCGATATGGGAAGAAGAATGGGAAGAAGAATGGGATAACATAGAATTATGAGGAGGGAGCAAGAACAATCCCATTGGGATCTTAGGTATGAATGAAGAGATTTTTGAACATGTACTGGTTAGAGGAGGTACGAATGGATGGTGGAAGTGAATTCCAGAGACGAGCAAGAGTAAAAGATAGTAGGTGCTTACCTGGGGGATGAGATGGTTTATGTACTTGTAGTAGGTTTTGATTGTTAGACCTTAAGACTCTGTTAGGTAGGTGCATTTTGAAGGCGGAAGACAGGGAGGGACAGAGAGAGGGGCTGAGGATGAGCTTATAAGCAAAAGTCAGCTGTATATATATGAGTTGATTCGGTAATTCGAGCCAGTTTAGTTTTTGGAGAGAGGAACAGTGATGAGTAGTGGACCTATGGCTATTAGCTTAATTTGGCAATTTTGTTATAGCAGGAGGAAAGCTGTTTTTTTAGAGAAGTCTGAAGATTGGTCCATAATGGAGCCCCATAGAGAAGAGAGGGATGAGAAAAGAAGGAGTGTGATTTTGGAAGAACTTGTAAGGTATTGGTTCTGACGGTATAGCATACCTAGTTTTTGATGGGTTTTTTTAATGTTTAGTTGAAGATGTGAGTTGTAACTAAGCTGATTGTCAATCTGTACACCAAGTAGCTTAGTTTCAGACACTATTTCAAGGGATGAGTTATTTTGGCTGGTAATTAAGAATGAGTTCATGTCGAAGGAAGTGGATTTTGAGGAGTAAATACCATAAGTTTTGTTTTGGAGGCATTGAGTGCTAAGTGATTTGATTTCATCCAATGTTCAGTAATTGAAAAAGCTTCCTGAGTAAGTTTTGGAGCAGAGGGGGAAGTGGCAGAGCAGATGATGGTTGAATCATCTGCATATTGGATGATGTTTGCAAATGGGATAGATTTGTGATAATCATTGATAAATATATTAAAGAGGAGGGGACCAAGAATAGAACCTTGAGGAACTCCAGTAAGGGTACTGAGGAATGGGAAGTGGCCTTTTCCATATTACAGCTTGGTATCTATTTGATAGATAGCTGGAGAACCAGTTTATGGTAGAGGGAGAGAGGTTAAGTTCTGACAGTTTGGTTAAGAGCAAGTTATGTGAAATGGTATCAAAGGCTTTGGAGAGGTCAAGTAGTAAGGTGGAGACGATGTGACCGGAATCTCGTGCTGTGTTAACAGTCTCAAGGAAGGCCAACAGGGCTGTCATGGTGCTATGATTTGGCCTAAATCCATGTTGTGTAGGGGTTAGCAGGTTGTTGTCTAAGAGATGTGGCAGAAGTTGAAGGTGTATACACTTTTCTAGAAGTTTAGAAATCGGGCACAGAATAGCAATGGGACGAAAGTTACTTATGTTGCAATTGTTGCCTCCTTTATGTAGGGGATTATGAATGCTTGCTTCCACAATTGGGGTACAATGCATTCATGGATGGAGCGATTGATTAAGATGCTAATAGGATAAGCAATAGCATCTGCTGCTATACGTAGGAAGTAGGAGGGAATATTGTCAGGGGCATTAGTACATGGCTTTAGTTTCTGAAGGAGTTTCTTTATAGTGGCCATGGGTATAGGTTTTAGTGAAAGTAGAGATGGATGGAGAGAGGGAGAATTAGAGGGGGGTACAGGTGGAGGGAGTCTGAAAGGTGGTTAAGGTGGAAGATTGGTGGGGTGAAATAGAATTGGGATAGGGTTATTTGCAGTAGAAGGAAGGGGTGTCTTAGAAGGTGAGGTGGGGCCTGTAAAGGAGGAGGTGAGTTTGCTAATGGAGTGGATAAAAAGGAGTTGAACTGTGTAGCTAAATCCAAGTCTGGGATATTAGGGTCTGGGGTTGGGGTATGAGGTTTGCTAGGGTTTAGAAGGGTGGAGATCCCCTTCCAGAATCTCTGGGGTTAGTTTTGTTATTGTTTTGGAGTGAGAAGAAGTATTGTTGTTTATCAGAGATTATTAACTTTTAACTTTTATTTCTAAGGGTTTTATATGCAATATGTTGTTCTGAGGTCTTATTTCTCAGGTAGAGTCCCCAGGCTTTGTCTCTAAGGCATAGCTGATAATGTGGTTTTGGTTAGCCATGGGGCAGATTTTATTTTTATTCTTTTGTTCTTAGTGGGGCTTGGCAATCAAGTATTCCTAAGAAGGTGGAGTTAAAGTGGGCAACTGCTTCTTCTAAGGGCAGTGTCTTTAGATTGTTCCAATTGATTGCCTTTAGGAATCTATGAAGATTGATGGGTTGAAACTTTTGTTATTGCGGGTAGTGATGTAGTTGTGGGTGCAATAGGAGATGCAGGGGAGTCGGTGAGTGAAAGTAGGCAGATGATCACTAAGAGGGTCAGGTAGTGTACCGCTATCAGAAAAATAATGGGGGTGTGACACTAGAATCCAGTCAAGGATGGTGCCACTGGAGGGGGTCCTTTGATGGGTGGGTTATGGTGTTGATTAGTTGGGAAAAGTTATATAGATTGATGTTAAGATGATTGGTTGGAGACTGAATGGAGGTCCAATTAATGTTTACATCTCCTAGGATTATGGTTTCATTGCTTATGTTATCAGAGAGCCAAGAGAGAATATTTTCGAGTGTAGAAATATTATCCCTGGGGAATGTAGAGGGATGCTAGGCATATGTGTTTGTGCTTGTTAACTTGTAGGAGAGAAAGGAGTATTTCAGCATTATTAAATGTAGGAATAGGTTTGTCATATGGAGTGACTAGCAAGGTAGACGCGTATAGGAGAGCAACTCCACCGCCTTTCTTTTGGGTCCTGTCTTTTCTGATGATTGAATAGGTGGGTGGGGTTATTTCAGAATCTTTTATAGAGGGTTTTAACCATGTTTCTGAGATAGATAGAATGTCAGGTTTGTTATAGCTAAGCCATGCATGGAGGATTGGAACCTTATTCACTATACTTTGTGAGTTAATAGAAGTAAAGAATATAGGCTTGTGAGAGGAGGAAGATGAGGAGGGGCCAGGGTTGGGATGGATATCACCAGATAAAAGACTGGTAATGAAATGAAGGATGGGGTTCAAAAGATAGTTGAGAGAGGTGAAAAATGATTAGTGTCTACTGTGATGGCCAAGGGGTGTATAGTTACTAAAGGGATATAATTTTTTGAGGGTGAAAACTTTGAATGAGAAGGTGTAGAGCTGTGTTATTGGGTAAAGATGGGGGGAGATAGGAGTGTGTGATTGTGGCAGTGGGGAGTTCAGGTGGTTGGTTGAATGATAAGGTTGTGTAAGGTAAAGAGTATGTGGTTGAGTGAGGTGATAAAGATATGATAGTTTAATGGAGAGCAATAGAAGAATAATGAGGGATGAAGGATTTAGGGGCATGTTGAGAAGTTGCTTTGTAGTGAGTGTGAAAGTTGTAATATATTTGTTGTACTTTAATTATGTATGTGATGAGAAAGAAATCTTGTGTAGGTTGAGTAAGATAAAAGAGTAATAAGAGTGGAACTGGGTGCAATTAAGCTGGGTAGGTGAGTGAGAGTTTAGAAGTCAGAATGTAAAATATGTAGTAGCTATGGGTGTGGTTACAAATTGGATAATAGGTTGTTGGGGGTGTGTCTATGTTGATGAAGGTTGATTGGTTTAGAGAGGAAGTAGGTGTGGAGACAACAGGGATATAGCTAGAGGTACTGGGGGCGTGTGGGATTTGGGGGCAGGGTAGGGGAGCGGAGTGAGCCCGAAGGGCGAACAGAGCGGGAAACACCAGGAGAAGGACGAGAGCCAATCAGTGGGGTAAGAATTACAGGAAAGTAAGCTGAAACAGAGTCAGTAAGGTTCTAGAAATAATGGGTAGAGAGGGCTGGGAGTTTAGAGAGAGATGACAGGAAAGCAAAGGCTAGTAAAGGAAAAATACATGTAGAAAGAAATGAAAAGTAAAGAAAAAGGCTGGAGAGGTTAAATGCAAGGAGTAAGAATAGTAAGGAATATTAAAAAAGGGGGGGGGCGCCCTCTAGTGGTTAAATGTAGAAATACACTAGTCCACTAAGGCAATGAGTGGGATAAGGAGGACTGAAGGGGAAAGGGCCTGACAGGATTTGAGAGGTGGATAAGGGTAAGAGTAGAGAAACAAAGATGAGAGGGGGATATAGGCCGCTGGCAGTTCTGGCAGGGAGACAGCTAACACAGATTACAACAAGGAGTATAAATGCAGAAGCTTAGTGGCAGTAGTTACACATACTTCTTCTGTGTCCTTTGGGATAGACCTGAATGAACCTTCCGACGGGGTTGAGGCAGCAGAAGAGGTAAACTTGCTGGACAAAGGATGAGTCAAGTGACTTTTGTAGGTATGTGTAACAACCCAGGCGAGGTCTCAAGGGGAAAATGCAGGGTAGAAACAACTGGAGACAGGGGAGAAAGAAGAGAGAATTAGTAAAGGAGTAACAACAACGTTTCTTCAGTAGTGGTGATAGGCAGCTGAAAAGTGATTGAAGGCACTAACAAAACTAAAACTTGGAGCAGATAGTGGCTAGGTATAATATATAAAATACAGTGAAATATTGCAGAACACATACAATCAGCAGTAGAGGTAATATGGCAATATGGCAATGTTATTGTAACACAATGGTAGAATACACAGTTAAATGCTGTAGTCCATATAGAGGTATATGACTAGGCTCAAATGTTCATATTCAATTTGCAATCTTTGTCACTGGAGGTTATGTCCATATCACAGGAATCCACATTTATATGACAGATCGGACCCAAGGGCAATACACCTGGGCAAGAACATCAAGTGGGTTTGGGAAAATGTGTAAGGCCCGTACTTTGTCAAAAATATTGATCTGTCACTATGCAGAGGTAGAAGGGGAATGGGAATCTCATAGATCAGTTTTTAAACTTCCTGAAGGGAGGCTTCATAGACTTAAGGGACTTGAAGAACCTACTGCACAGATCACTTAGTGATCATGTTTTTTCTTCAATAAGCTATTTTACTCACTCTTTACAAATGGACAGGAGCTCAGAATAGATTTTGTTTTGTTGACTTAACAAACTGAATAATCTTAGAAATATTGTACACACGATCACCCGAGTAAACCAGCCATCAAAGAATAAAATTCTAAGTAAAACAAAACACAATATTGCAGCAGGAAGCACGGCACTCATAAAATATCCAACAAAAGTATTTGATTAGTTCAGACACATTAATAAAATATTTGCAAGTCGGTAAGCACTTTCACCAAATAGACATTGGCTTCATCAGCCTCATTCAGGCAACATAGAAATAAAACAAAAAAAGCCATCCTGCTAGACAAAAAGAACTTTTACCTCCAATTACAGTAATCCTCCCACAAAGAACCACATAAATTTTGGACTAGCATTAACAAACTTCTTTACCCAGGCCAATCTATCACACCCAACCCGCAAGGATCTAACCTGGAAAATCCCACACAAACAGTTAATGCCTTCAACTCTTTCTTCACAGATGCTATACAAACTCTTGCTAGCCATCTATCTCCTGACACCTCTAATCTGACTACTTCTACTACAAATCCACCCCCATCATTTTATTTGCACCCTGTGTCTACTTCCTCTATCTGCTCCCTTCTCCAAAAATTAAAACCAACTACCTCCTCAGCTGACAAACTCCCAGCAGAATTCCTGAAAAATAGGAGCTAAAGCCATTGCCTATCCCATTTCCATTCTGATAAATAGAACTATAAGTGAAGGAACTATCACAACTATCTGGAAAATTTCTCATATCATCCCAGTGCATAAAGGAGGGAATTTGAATGACTTCTCTAACTTTCGCCCCATAGCTTTACTATCCCCTCTAGCAAAAATAATGGAAAAATGCATTCATAAGCAACTACTTAACCACCTACTCTATAATAACCTACTTGATAACTGCCAACGTGGATTCAGACCTTATCATAGCACCACCACAGTCCTGCTATCCTTCACAAACTGTATTAACGAAAAACGCAACAAAAAATATTCTTTCCTCTTCAGTCTTCATTGATTTATCCAAGGTTTTTGACATGGTCAACCACCAACTCCTTCTACAGATACTTAAATCCCTTTCACTTGATCCTCTATCTATGAATTGGTTCACATCCTACCTAGAAAACTGACAGCAGGCTGTACTCTGGCAAAATAAACTATCTAATTACCTTCCTATCTCCCTCGGCATCCCACAAGGCTCCATATTAAGCCCACTCCTATTTTCCATTTATATTAATGACCTTCAAACAGCTATTCCAGACACCAATTGCATTCAATATGCAGATGACTCTATTATTATCTGTTCCGCCACTACTCAATCTGAACTTCAGTCTCTTACCCAAAACGCTTTCAATACTGTTGAACAGTGGTTCTCACACCGCTGCCTCCTCTTAAACCCCCACAAAACTAAACTGTTACTCTTTACACCCACCCTAAAGTCCACCCCCTTACATTTCACTCTCACATCCAATAGTGGTACTGTTATTTCTCCTGACCCAACCACTGAACTATTAGGTATAACAATCGACAACAACCTCAACTTTGATACTCACATAAACACCACAATAAAATTAGTTAACAAAAAACTAGGATCCCTTTACAGAATCAAACCATTTCTTACACCAGTAGCCAAGACCGCTATTGCCAGAACTCACTTAATCTCCACTTTATTCTATGCTTCTCCCATATACACCAATCTCTCCAAAAACAACCTCAACAAACTAGCAACATCCTATAATAATAATGCTAGATTTGCTACAGGCTCTCCTTTCAGAACCCATCACTGTGAGAATCTAAAACAACTAGACTGGATAGAATTTCTTAACCAGCTCCAATTTCACCAACTTACTATAACCCATAAGACCCTGTATCAACCCAGCAACACTCCAGTACTGTCCAGCCTCATTACCCCTTACAATAATCTTAAGACTCTATGCTCCTCAAATAAACTGCTGATCAATACAACCAAATCTAACAATTCAGCAGGTGACTCCTTGTTCTGTAACTCTGTTGGCAAACTATGGAACCAACTACCATCTGAACTCACCTCTCAGACTTCTCTCTCACTTTTCAAAAGGAATCTAAAACTATTTCTCAACAAACACTGGCTATGCTCCTGTACTAACCCTGACTAACTTTCTCCTTTTACTAATTTTAACCCCACCTCCTTCACAATCTTCCCTTAATGCTTCAATGTACTATGTTATTGCATCTAAAACCTATGTATATATGTATAATGCACCTTCTTTTATATATTACCCTCTACGGAATTAATGCTTATGTTATTAATCACTGTGAGTATTCTTCTTCTTCTTCTTCTTCTTCTTCTTCTTCTTCTTCTTCCGGCTATTTCCCGGTTAGGGGTCACCACAGCGGATCATCTGTCCGTTCATGATTGGCAGTGAAGTTTTACGTGTGTCGAGTTGCCAGCCCGGTGCCCAACCTTCCACAGAAGGCACACACATGCACACACTCACACCTAGGGCAAGTTTAGAGTATCCAATCCACCTACAGCATGTCTTTGGTATGTGGGAGGAAACCGGAGCACCCGGAGGAAACCCACGCAACCACAGGGAGGACATGCAGACTCCACACAGAAGGCATCCCAGCCGACAATCGAATCATTACGAGTATTCTAATTTGTGTAAAAAAAAAAAAAAATTACTTATATACTTGAAAGAATTGTCTTTTATATATTGATCTGGCATATTAATTATTTTTTACTTCTTGGAGCTTTTCTCCCCGGGCCTCTACTGAAAATGGATATGTATCCAGCTAGACTAGCCCGGTCAACAAATGTAAAATAAATAATAAATAAACAAAATCAGACCGTAATGATAGTAAAACACGCAGACATACATCATATATATTCATAAGATTAATTAAAACAGTTTAAATTCACCAATAGCATATCCCAAAGCAGTGTCCATTTGCATATATCAATTACTTACATTCAGATGACATCATATATTAAAGGGCAATATCCCTTTCAGTATATAAAATATTTTGAAAACATAAAAAAATTATAAGTTGAACTATACCACCTGGCAAACAAATCCTATCTGGGTAGCACCCTCTTATTGAGTACCGGTCTGATAGAGACCGTGCTGTTCAGTCCTCATCCTTTATCAGCTCTCAACTTAAGGATCCATCTAAGTTCTGCCTCACTAGTCCTATTCTCAATATTCCCCAACCTAGCACTCACTTGTAGGATTTGTATAACCTTAAACCTAAAATGTGAATTTGATCAGTAACTGCCACATATCTAGCAAGGGCATTTATATTATTTCCCATTCGTATGTTGTAAGAATGTTCCCTCATATGCTCTTTAAGGGTGCAATCTGTTTTCCCAACATAGAATCTTTTACAACACTCACAGTGTGCCAAATATACCAAGTGCTTTGTTGTACAGGCTGCTCTTACATTAAATCTATATCTCTTATTGAAATCAGGGTGCATAAACATGCCATCACTATCTATCAGGCCAAAGAAGTTACACAAACCACTTGGGTAGGTCCCATATTCCCTTTATCTGGATAGCATAACATAATTTTAAATGACTTACAATTCCTAAATCCGAATGTGGGAGTCTCCCCCACCGCACTACTAATTTTTTCATCCATCATCAAAAGATGCCAATACCTCTGAAATACTTTCTTGACAGCGTCAACATTACCTGTATATGCCATCGAAAATATAACCCTTCCCATAGAGTCAATCAACTTTTCCTTCCCTCTTATTGCGATAACTGAACCTTGAAGGGAAGAGAAATATGGCTTAGCTCGCCCTTCTCTCATAGAGTCAACATCCACCAAAATAGGATCCACTTCACTATCCTTGTAGCCTCTATGTCTTAGAGACTCTCAAAGAGGCTCTCAGCCACCCCTATAATCCTAATCAGCATTATGTAATTGAGAAACTCTCATGCCTTGGCCTTTTATTATATTGTTAAACACCCTACTTGGGTGCATACTCCTTCTATGAAGTATCAAATTACTATAGCACTCCTTCCTAAATAAACTAGTGGTAAGTGTATGATCTGGGCATTTACTTACTAACACATCAAGAAACTCCATAGACTTGCATGACCATTTATAAGTAAATCTCAAAAAAGCAGTAGATTCATGCAGCTTTAGCACAAATTGTTCTAAGTCTTCTGGGGTCCCTCCCCATAGCAAAAAAAATCATGAACAAAACAACGGTAAAAAAGCACATTCTGTGAGTACAGCTCCATTCCAAATACCTCCTTCAATTCCCATTGTGCCATCACAGCATTAGCGTAACTTTTAGCACAGTATGTCCCCATTGCCACACCATGTTTCGGTTTATAATAACAGTTATCAAACACAAATATGTTGTTATTAAGTACCATATCCAAAAAGTCACATACCAGCTCTACAAGCCTATGTTCATACTCACTCTGATTATTTAGGTACCTGCGTAGATATTCACCCCCTTCAACATCTGGTATAGTTGTAAACAGGAATACTACATCTGGGGTGACTAATATATAATCACACAATCTATTGTAACCTTCCATAAATCCATATAGGTCTTGTAAAAAGTGTTTGGTATCCCTCCATACAGTATTAAATCTATCCAGAATAGGCCTAACATGCCTTTCAACAAAAACGGAGAAAGGCTCAGTGACCCACCCTTTCCCAGCTACTATGGGCCTGAAAGGGGGTGTTCTAGGATCCTTATTTACCTTAGGCTGTCCTTGAAACATAGGTTTGACAGGGGATTCGACTGTGAGATACTGTGCTAGTTCCATAGTAATGTAAAACCTCAGCATATAGTCATTCGCCATATAGTGCATTTCTTTTATCAAATTATCTATACTTTTGATGTCTCCCTTCTCATACACCAGTCCATCCATAAGCATATTATTGATAGAATCAAAATAAAAACTTCTATCCATGACAACAGTCATGCCGCCCTTATCTGTTGGGCGTATTACATATGGAATGATACCTCTATAGTAATTTGATAAAAGAAATGCGCTATATGCTGTGTTTTTACATTACTATGGAACTAACATGATACCTCCTGTCATACCTATGTTTCAAGGGCAGCCTAAGCTACATAAGGATCCCAGAACACCCCCTTTCAGGCCCATAGTAGCTGGCAAAGGGTGGGTCACTGAGCCTTTCTCTGTTTTTGTTGAAAGGCATGTTAAGTCTATTCTGGATAAATTTAATACTGTATTGAGGGATACCAAAGACTTTTTATAGGACCTATATGGATTTATGGAAGGTTACAATAGATTGCGTGAGTCTATATTAGTCACCCTAGACGTAGTATCCCTGTTTATAACTATACCCAATGTTGAAGGGATTGAATATCTACCCAGGTACTTGAATAATCAGAGTGAGCATGAACATAGGTTTGTAGGGCTGATATGTGACTTTATGGATGTGGTACTTAATAACACCATATTTGTGTTTGATAACTTTTATTACAAACAGAAACTTGGTGTGGCAATGGGGACATGCTGTTCTAACAGTTATGCTAATGCTGTGATTGGAGCTGTACTCATAGTTTCATAGTTTCATAGTTTCATAGTATAGTACTAGGCTATCTGCCCTGGGGCATTTGTAAGCCTAGCCATAGTGATGTGGCTTTTGCCACCCCATGAAATGGTACAGAAAATGTACAGAATAAATTTAGAATACTGTGCCTCTGTCTAGTAGTAACACAATGAAGGTCCCCTTATATAATAGAATTAGTTTACTGTGCCCCTGTCTAGCAGTGAAACAGATGTGACCCCTGGGGTAAACTTACAATCTCCCATCCACTCATCAAGATTTCTCTTGAAGAGAGTCAGTGAGGTGCTCTGCCTAATATGAACTGGGATCTTGTTCCAAAGCATGGGAAGCCTCTGGGTTATGAATCTATCCCTCCAGCATGCCCTATTCATACTTGTGCCGAGGTTTAAGTCTTTAGCTCTCGTGGTCCTGATGGATTTGGATTTTTTGAGGTGGAGCATGTCCATCAGATCCTGATTGGACATGGCCTTGTACGTCAGGCAGAGATCACCTCTGAGCAGGTGGTATGCTACTGAATAGAGCTGAAGTTTCTTTGGTCTGGCAGAATAAGACATATGTTGGAGACCCTTGATCCTCTTGGTGAGGTACTTTTGTGGTCTCTCCAGCTGTTGCAAATGCCGGGTGAGGTACATACCAAATGGGGTATTGTACTCAATCAAGGGTCTGATGAGGGAGGAATATAGGGGTACAATGACATCCTTGGATCTGGATGTGAATCCCTTCATGATGAGGTGTGCAAGGTAGAATGTTTTTCTAATCACTTTGGCAACGTGGGTGTCAAATGAGAGGTCGCTGTCGACTTGGGTCCCTAGGTCTCTGATTACTTTTTCAGTACTCAGTGGGTTGCTGTCTATGTGATAATTTGTGGGTACTTTGTTTTTCCCAAAGCGGATGACTATACATTTTTTGGCATTTAGTTTAAGGTCATGACTCCGGCACCAGTTGTCCGTTTCTGTGAGGCCTTTTTGTAGGATGTGTGTGTCTGCTGGTGTATCGACTATGGTGCCTAGTTTGCAGTCATCTGTGAACTTTGTCAGCCACAGCCCTCCCATGTTTGCTTTAACATCTGAGAAATAAATGCCGAACAAGAGGGGTCCCAGGACAGATCCCTGTGGGACACCACTTGTGAATGGCTTTGAGTCTGACATTGCTCCAGCGATTTTAACTTTATGGGTTCTGTCCTTTAGCCAGTTTGCAACCCATCTAGTGACATAAGGGTTTACTTTTAAGCTGTTGAGCTTATCTATGATGCCTGAGTGGGGTATTGTGTCGAAGGCCTTAGCCAAGTCCAGGTATGCTGTATGGACTGCTTTGCCCTCATCAATGGCTCTAGTGACTGTTTCGAAAAAGTCAACCAGGTTTAAAAGGCAGGATCTGCCCTTTACAAAGCCAAATTGGGTGGGGTCAAGTGTCTGTAGGTCCCCTATGTCTCTGTTTATGAGTTCCATAATGATTCTTTCCATAGCTTTGCAGACCAGGCTGGTTAAGCTTATGGGGTGGTAGTTTCCAGGGTCTGTAGAGGCACACCCCTTGTGGAGTGGGACCACTGTTGCTGTACACCAGTGTTCAGGTACATATCCCGAAGTAAAGCTAAGGTTAAATAGCATTTTTATGTGTGGGTTTAGCTCCTCTTGGAGTTCACGTAACACGCAACCCGGGATACCGTCAGGTCCCATTGATGCTGTGTTTTTTGCTTTGTTTAGGGCGGTTCTCACTTGGACATCTGAGATGACAGGGAGATTACATTCAGCTGGAATAATTATTTCTTCTTTTGGGGGTGAAGGAGGGGAGAAATTTGCACTGAACCTGTCAGCCAGAATGTTGGCAATATCTGTGGGTTCAGTGTATTTTTTGTTGTTGTGAACCAACTCTGAGCATATCTGAAGGTTTCCGCCCAGGTTTCTAACATAGCTGAAGAAGGCTTTGTGGTTATCTTTAGTGTCCTTAGCGATTTTTCTCTCAAAGTTGGCCTTGGATGTTTTTATGAGAGAACATAGTTTTCTGCTAATGTTGATCAGAGATGTCTTCCCTTCATGGGATTTTGCTCTGACGTGCAGTAGCTTCCTTCTTTTGTTATGCAATTTGTTTATGGCTGAGGTCCACCAGACAGGATGCTTACCTTTGGTGGAGAGGGACTTGGATTTGTTTGGGATTGCATGATCCATGCATTCTTGGAGATGTCCATAGAAAGCATTTGTGAAGGATTCGGCATTGTGGGATGTGGTATCCACTGGCACAGTGGGCTTAAAGGATACCATCTCAGTCTTAAGAAGAGTGAAGTCTGCTTTTGAGAAGTTTTTCACTGTGGTCTTTTGTGCTGGGGTGGAGGTGGGATATGTATATCCAGGGTGATTAGTTTGTGGTCAGATCTCACTAGTGAGGGGTATACTTCCGGTGTGGAGCATTTTGTCCCCATGTTTGTGATGATCAGGTCTAGTATATTATCTCCCCTAGTGGGAGAGGTGACTAGTTGTTCCTGTGCATTTGAATTTATGAATTCCAGGACCTTTGGGCTAGGGTATTAGGGCTAGAATAATGTACCCAATCTATGTTTGGGTAGTTGAAGTCTCCCAGTATGATGGTATTTTGTGATACATTCATATCCTCCAATGTCTTCAGGAAGGCTGAGTGGGGTTCTTGAGATTGGGTGGGTGGTCTGTAACATGCTACCAGTTGTATAGCAGTTTTGCCTATGGTTAGTTGCACCTGTATGGTCTCTGATGCTTCATGTGTTGCTACTAACCTGGAGGTGTGGGTGTCCTTGATGAATATGGACACTCCCCCTCCCTTTGTGGTTCGGCCCGGGTTTTGGGGCAGAAAAGCATGATACGAGGTATAGCCCAGTAGTGCTGGGTTGCTCTCAGGAGCCTTGTACCAGGTTTCAGTTACTGCACAGACATCGATGTTCTCCATGCTGAGTAGTGCATCAAGTGTCTGCATCTTGAGATTTAGACTTCTGGCGTTGAGCAGCATTACCCTTAGTTTTTTCCATTTTTGTATTTTGGTGGATGTTGACTCTGTGAGAGAAGGGCGAGCTGAGCCATATTTCTCTTCCCTTCAAGGTTCAATTATAGCAACAAGAGGTAATGAAAATGCATAGAATATGCTTTTTACTGTCATTTTGTCGATGACATTTTTTTGCTAT
>NC_056731.1:1052371773-1052379273 GCF_019279795.1 Protopterus annectens | reverse complement strand
CAAAATATCTTAACTCAAAAATATCTAAACACAAAATATTGTTACAATCATTCTATGAACGGTTTATGCTCTACCACTGTGCAACCTTGATGCTGGTATATGTAATTAGCAATGGGTGAAGAGGGTGGGAGGAGGCATTGGTTTTGAAAGTGATTATATTTTGTCAATATTTTGTGATTAGATATATTTGTTGCTGTCAATATTATGCTGTTTATGTATTATTTATTATTGCATATTATTATTTTATGCATACTCAACTCAACTCTATCTCTCTGTATAATTATGCACGTATATATATATATATATATATATATATATCTATATATATATCTATATATATATATATATATATATATATATATATATATATATATATATATATATATATATATATATGAGTCCACTTTGTAGTTTCGAAATACTGAAATCTCGAAATGCAGTATTTTGAAATCACAAAGCCAAAAACTCAACCACAACTCACAACTTCGAAAACAAACAATCGCGAAATTCAAAATCCTGTAATTACGATACACATACAGTACACACATAAACATACACACAAATCCCACCCACAACCAAACAAACTCATCTAAACTATGTGTAAGCAGGGGGAATGCCCCCCTGCACCCCCCACACCCCCTCTACTTATATATTCTAACTCCGAGTTCGCACAATCAGAAACACAAACGGAACTCACACACACACACACATCTTACAGTCCCTCAAACACACACATAACAGTCACAACACACGCTTACACACACAAAACCCCTAACCAACATACTTACACATGCAAAGTTATCAAAATTAAACCCAAACATCCACACACCATACCGCCGGAAGCAGAAATTCAAAATATCTGTGCTTCCGTATTTTGAATTTCGTGCTTCTGCTGGTTTCAAAAATGTAAGTCTGTGGCTTTGTAGGTTTGAAATACTGAATTTCGAGATTTCAGTATTTCGAAATTACAAAGTGGACCCATACAGATATATATATATATATATATATATATATATATATATATATATATATATATATATATATATATATATATATATAAAATCTTGAAATACTTTCAATATCTTGAGACTATAAAGATTCAAAATACCAAAACCTCCGAAAGCGCCAAATTCAAAATCATGACTTTTAAATATACCCTCCACCACACAAACAAACACACATAAACTTTCCTGCCCACACTACAACAAACAAACAAAACACACACAAGCACAACAACACAAATACACGAACCTACCCTACATATAAGCAGGGGGGCAAGCTCTCCTGCACTCCCCATGTGGGGGTTGTGCCCCCCACCACTGCTGCTTACATATACTACCTCTGAGGTTGCACTAAAAAGACAAAGACACTAAACCCAACACTATACACTCTACATTCCCCTCACACAAACACACATCACATATGTACAAACACCACCATTGTCAATACTTACACACTCACACTCTTACCTACATACTGTAACATACATCTACAACTTCCCAACACACTAACATACACTAAAATCCCTACCCAAAACCCTTAAAATATAAACACTTACCTGAATCTACAGCTATTCATTAACACAGCGCACCACCACAACTTCTGATTTGACATTTTAGGTTTGAGTTATGTGGACTTTTGCTGAACTGGGCTTTCGATATTTTAGTCTTGAGATACTGAAATTCGAGATTTCAGCATTTCGAGATAGTGAAGTGCATCCGTATATATATATATATATATATATATATATATATATATATATATATATATATATTTATTTATGTGGGTCCACTTCACATGGCTGAAACTCAAAATACTGAGTTTCATTTGACTGAGACCACAGTACCTAATTTTCAAAATACTGACAATTCATTTGACTGAGTCTCATTATACTGAAAGCTTACATTGCTGAATTTTCAAAATACTGAGTTTTAAGCCATAGATGTGATGTGTGTTTCCCTTCACCTGTGACTGGATTGTGATAGAAACAGATTACTGTAACTTAAAGTGGCAACTGTCAGAAGTAGTCATGCTGTGTTTCTAAATGTGGGTATGTCGCTTCACATTTTTATGGGAAGTATCTAAAGTAATATGGTGGATGTTTTGTGTGCTCCCAGCAATAGTGACAGTGTGCACAGTACTGTAAGCTAAGTAAAAGGTATGTACCCTTTTCCCCACTGTAGGGCAATCCTGGAGTTAGTATATATATATATATATATATATATATATATATATATATATATATATATATATATATATATATATATATATATATATATATATATATATATATATATATATATATATAGATATAGATATATAAGTGTTTTGGAAAGAGTTAGTCATTGGTGTTGTAAGTGTGCATGTCTATGTCTTAACATTCAGTATTTTGAAATTCAACATTGTCAGCTTTCAGTATAATGAGACTCAGACAAATGAGTTTTCAGTATTTTAAAAGTTAAGTATTGTGGTCTCAGTCAAATGAAATTCAGTATTTTGAGTTTCAGCCATGTGAGGTGGACCCTATACATACATACATATATATATATATATATATATATATATATATATATATATATATATATATATATATGTATATGGGTCTACTACTAAACACCGACACGACGATTCCCGACACAAAACTCACCGGCAAATAACCGACATCACACAAACCCGACAACGCAAAACACCGAACATCATTACACCGACACACGGAAAGTAAACAACACACTACACTACATAGCATACACACTAGCCCTGACCCAAACCCTAACCCTAAGGTCCGACACTATCACACACTTCACCTACCTGCACCCTAACCCTAACTCACTTAACCCACCCCTAGCCCAAGCTCCGACACTAACGCACACATCACCTACCTGCACCCTAACCCTAACTCACTTAACCACCCCTAGCCCCAGCTCCGACAATACCGCACACCTCACCTAGGTGTACCTTAACCCCAACTCGCTTAGCACCACCCTAGCGCAAGCTCCGGCACTGACGCACACATTACCTGCACCCTAACCCTAACTCACTTAACCCGTCCCTAAACTACAGTCCCTCACTAACACACACTTACCTTACCCGAACCATACCTCCGACACAAACACACACTCACCTTTCCCACAGCCTAACCCGACATCCCACAATCTCGAGCACTTACCTGACCGCTCCTAACTCCGTCACCATCACACACTTACCGGGTCGCGATCGCACATTCCCTTGTCGGTCTTTCCGCTGTCGGCAAATAACCCTGTCGGTAAACTTACCTGTCGGTCATCTCGCGTCGGTGAATATCCTGTCGGGGAATCGTCGTTTCGGTCATTAGTCGTAGACCCATATATATATATAGTTCCCCTTCACATGACCAAATTTCTGTAAACTCGAAATTCAGAAGCCCGAAACCAGAATCTCGAATTTACAAAAACTCGAAAATGGGAAGGGGAACTAAAAAAAAAAACAGACACCTTTCTAATGTTTTTTTATGGGGGGCCTTGCCCCCTTGCAGCCCCCACATCCCCTACTTAAATATTCCTACTCCAAGATCGCACTACAGCGGAGGACAGGGAAATATTCGGGTTTGTGCAATATGCGTAAGCGCAAACTGGAAGATTTCCTGTCCTGCGCTATAGTGCGGTCACGGAGCATTTAGATTTAGCTGTGAGGAAAAGGTAAGTCGACTCTTTTTTTTAAGCCCTAAACTTTCCATTCCCAATTTCGAGTGAATGGAAGTTCGAGATTCTTGGCTTGAGCTTATGGGCTTCGAGCTTCCATTCATTCGAACTTGTGATGGGGAAACGGACTACATGAAAAGTGGCATAAAAGAGCTCTCTGAGCATGTAGCCCAGGCCGGTATGACCCTGACCTTGAGTAGCATCTTACCCTCACCAAGAATGATGCCACAATATGAAGACAAGATGATCAATTTCAACAATTGGCTTAAGTACTGGTGTCATTCAAAGGGGATCCAATGCCTGTCAGCTTGGGATGATATGCGCGACAAGTCACGATGCTTCACTAGGGAAGGCTTGCACCTGTCACCCCTGGGCTTTCGGATATTGGCAAAGGCCCCCATAGGGCCTTTTTTAGGCAAGGCTCAAAAGACAAACCCGCCTCCATAGATATCACAAGGGATAAGAAACTAAGAGTAATGCTACTCAATGCCAGAAGTCTAAACCTCAAGATGCATGCACTCGAAACTCTCCTTAGCATGGAGAACATCGATATCGGTGCAGTAACAGAAACCTGGTTCAGGGTTCCTGAGAGCACCCCAGCACTACCAGGTTATACCTCATACCATGCTTTTCAGCCCCAAGACTTGGACTGAACCACAAAAGGAGGGGGAGTATTGATATTCATCAAAGATACCCACACCTCCAGGTTGGTGGCAAAGCACGAAGCATCAGAGACTATCCTTGTGCAACTAACAGTGGGTAAAACTGCCTTCCAGTTTATAGCCTGTTACAGACCACCCTCCCAAACCCAGGAACCCCACTCGGCCTTTCTGAGAACACTGGAAAATATGAAGGTCTCTCCAAACACCATTATATTGGTCGACTTCAACTACCCAAACATAGACTGGGAACATTACTCTAGCTCCAACACCCTAGCCCAAAGGTTCCTAGAATTTATAAACTCAAATGCTATGGAACAACTTGTTACCACTCCCACAAGAGGGGAAAATATACTGGACCTGATCATCACCAACATGGGGACTCTAAGCTCCAGACCAGAAGTGTATCCCTCACTAGTAAGATCAGACCATAAACTAATCTCACTGGATATTCACATCCCGACCCCACCCCCTGCCCAGAAAACCACAGTGAAAAGCTTCTCTAAAGCAAATTTCACACTCATCAAAACTGAGGTGGATCCTTCAAAGCCCCCGGGCCTGTGGAAAATACGGCCTAGACCACAGAATCCTTTATAAACGCATTCTATGAATACCTTCAGGAATGCATGGATCATGCGATCCCAAATAAAACCAAGACCCAATCCTCCAAAGGCAGACGTCCTGTCTGGTGGACCCCAGCCATAAACAAACTATACAATAGAAGGAGGAAGCTACTAAATGATAGAGCAAAATCCCAAAAAGGGAAGGCATCACTGATCAGTATTAACAAAAAACTACGAGCACTCATAAAATTGTCTAAGGCCAGCTTCAAGAGAAAAATTGCACAGGACACTAAGGATAATCACAAGGCTTTCTTTAGTTATGTTAGGAACCTGGGTGGTAATTCCCAGATATGCTGAGAATTAGTCCAAAGTGACAAAAAATACACTGAACCCACAGACATTGCCAACATCCTAGCTGACAGGTTCAGCGCAAACTTCTCCCCCCCCTCCCCACCAAAAGGGCAAATATCTATCCCAGCAGAGTGCTGACCCCTGACATCTCAAATGCTCAGGTAAGAGCTGCCCTCTCCAAAGCAAAAAACACAGCATCAATGGGACCAGACGGTGTCCTGGGCTGCATCCTACATGAACTAAGAGCTAAACCCAAACATAAAACTACTGTCCAGTCTCAGCCTTACTACAGGATATGTGCCCAAAGAATGGCGTACAGCAACAGTGGTCCCTCTCCATAAAGGTGGTGCCTCAACGGATCCTGGAAACTATCGCCCCATAAGCCTGACTAGCTTGGTCTGCAAAGCTATGGAAAGGATCATCATGGACCTCATAAATAAAGATATTGGGGACCTACAGACACTGGATCCTACCAAGTTCGGCTTTGTTAAAGGCAGATCCTGCCTCTTAAACCTGGTTGATTTCTTTGAAACAGTCACCAAGGCCATTGACGAGGGGAAGGTGGTCCACACAGCCTCACTGGACCTCGCAAAAGCCTTCGATACAATACCCCACTCTGGCATTATAGATAAGCTCACCAGCTTAAATATAAACCCCTATGTCACTAGATGGATTGCAAATTGGCTCAAGGACAGAACCCAAATGGTTAGAATTGCTGGAGCCATGTCAGACTCCAAACCAGTTTCAAGTGGTGTCCCACAAGGCTCAGTCCTGGGACCTCTCTTGTTCGGTATATATTTCTCGGAGGTACAGGCCAACACGGAAGGACTGTGGCTGACTAAGTTAGCAGTTGACTGCAAACTGGGCGCCATAATCAACTCTCCAGCCGACACAAGCATCCTCCAAAAGGGCCTCATAGAAACAGACAACTGGTGCCAGAGCCATGGCCTCAAACTAAATGCCAAAAAGTGTATAGTCATCTCCTTTGGCAAAAACAAAGTTCCCACAAATTACCACATAGGTGGCAATCCATTAAGTACAGAAGAAGTAATTAGGGACCTGGGGACCCAAGTTGATAGCAATCTCTCATTTGGCAACAACGTGGCCAAAGTGGTTAGAAAAACATTTTATATAGCCCACCTAATCATGAAGTTATTCACATCTAGATCACGGGAGGTCATCGTGCCTCTTTACTCATCCCTCATCAGGCCCATAATTGAGTACAATGTCCCTTTTGGGATGTACCTTACCAGACACCTGCAGCAACTGGAAAGACCCCAAAAGTACCTCACCAAGAGGATCAAAGGGCTCAAACAGATGCCATATGCTGCCCGGTTAAAGACACTCCAGCTCTACTCAGTGGCATACCGCCTGTTCAGAGGTGATCTGTGCCTGACGTATAAAGCCATGTCCAACCCGGAATTAATGGACATGCTGCACCTCAGAAAATCCAAATCCCATCGAGCTACGTGCTCGAGACTTGAACCTCAGCACTGAAATAAATAGGACATGCTGGAGGGACAGATTCATAACCCAGAGGCTCCCTTCACTCTGGAATAAAATCCCAGTCCACGTTAGGCAGAGTCCCTCATTGACTCTCTTCAAGAGGAATCTTGATGAGTGGATGGGAGATCGTAGGTTTACCCCGGGTGTCACTTCTGTGTCACTGTTAGACAGAGGCACAGTATACAAACCTCGAAAAAGGGCATAGCAAAATAAATTTAAAATGGGTGGCGAAAGCCAAACACATTCTGGCTAGGCTTAAAAATGCCCTAGGGCAGATAGCCTAGTATGAACCTATGAACCTATGAACCTATATATATATATATATATATATATATATATATATATATATATATATATATATATATATATATATATTTATAGATAGATATAGAGAGAGAGAGACAGAGAGAAGGAGATTCTTGCCATTGTATTAATCTAATCTCATTCCATTGGATGACAACTCATCAGTAGTAGTCAGTGATGAACTGTATAGGGAAGATAGAACTAGCCCCTCGACTAGATCCGCGAAAGTACTTCAAAAGGGAGTACACCTCTGTTAGTATAAAATTTGATTATATGTGACCCTGCAATGTGTGCACTTGAGGAAATAAAGACGCCTCACACACACACACGCAGATATACACACACACACACACACACACACACACACACACACACACACACACACACACACACACACACACACACACACACACACACACACACACACACACACACATGCAC